>NC_081134.1:1186139-1486139 GCF_958295425.1 Solea solea | reverse complement strand
AAGACGGGTTTTTGTATTATTCCGTTCAATGTCATTAAGGGATGTGGTAGCTCCCGACAAGCATATCTCACATCCACCGACTTTAAGGATAAATTCTGGTCCAGGTAGGATTCCACAACCATGTTAGCATGCACAGGACTGATGTAAGGTAAAAACGCACTAAAGGTGAACAAAGCCCAAGATACCTCCAGACCACAAGTTACGTGCACAAGTAACCCTTCGACGGGTTGCAGACCCTGACTCCAGGGAACTCACTTATGACTGCATCTGATCACCCAGTGCAAACAGCATGAACCAGACATAATGAGCATGACACCTGCTCAGGTGAGACAGCCAATAATCACTGCCAAATCCCACTATGGCATGGCGGTGTTAGTAACTCATACAGACACACTTCAAAAAATGGTCACCAACCCATCACTTTATTAATCATTAGCACCATTAGCTGTGTTTTGACCCTGCTTCTACATGTCTGTGCTCTTACAGCGTTTGAACAGCACAGACACTCCAGTTTCTTTGTCCTCTACAACTTAGAGCACATAGATCAATGGGCTGAGGAGAAGAGCAGGAAGTTTATTGGATTCTTGGGTTGATCCATGGAAGGACTGAGACGAAGAGGCACTGGGAGGCAGAGGAGAAGAATATACAAGGAAATGACCTGAATGCTGCCACAAAGATGATTGTTGGAGAGGTGAGGTCTGGGCACACTGATAAAATATCAGTTGTGTGTGTTGTTTTGCTGTTCTGTATATTCCAGGTGAGCATGTGAGGTTTTATGTAGATTACTTGCCATGTCACCACTGATTAATATAATATCTCTCCCTGAGGGCCACTGGCTATAAGTTAATTTCCCTGGTTTCCCCTTAAATGTAGACCAGAAAGCTTAGTATCTGGATGCTAACTTCAACTTTGTGAGTCAGTATCTGTATCAACAGAAAGTCACAGCAAGCACTGATGAACAGTTTTATCTTTTATATCTATCATTTTATCTAAAAAGTCATTGTTGTTTGATTATTTAATGTAAATTAGGACCTTTTCTGCCATAAACACTGACCTTATTCGAACCAGCAGTCCTCATGGAGACGTGTTCCTGATGAGGCAGAAACTAATTTCTGTGTGTGTGTGAGTGTGTAGATGGATTTGTAATGACCTCTGCTGGTGCAACATACCATTAGATAACTTCATTTCATATACACTTCCTAAAAAAGGTACTTAACTAATGATTCACATAAAACACTAAAACTATGACAAAGGCATATATGTGCTGCCATACCTTGACAGAAACATAAGCTCATGAGACTCTGATAGTATAGGACCACAGTTATTCAGGTAATCAGGTAACATGAATCTCTGTGCTCAGGTTTTTTGGAGATTCCTTCACAGAAAAGAGTAGAATGATCACAACAAGCCTAAGAGACTCTTATTTGGTAGACCGGCTCATGTGGATTCTGGGTTACCTGCCGTGTCCTAACATGAGCTCACATGGACATAAATCAGTGGTTGCAATTCCACATACAGCCCATTTCTGAGGAATCTCAGGTGTTTAGCGCATGTCTGAAACCAGCTATCCAGCTATGAAGTCATTACTATGACCATAAGATCTACACCATAACCACAGGCTCCAGTGACACAGACATGGTAATGACTGACATGACCCACATTTGTCAGCTAGCTCCTGTTTTAAAGCTGGCGTAGACATCATTGCTCGATCGATTTGGCTGGTTTCCACTTTCAGTCTAACATTGTGAAAACTGTGCATTCATCTTTCTTCTCCTCAGTTAAAATCATTTAGTTAGTGCTGAATGTGGAGTGCACCAAGAACCAGCATGGATGCTTACTCAAAGTGAAAACATGGATGCCAATGGGAAAACAGATTTTAGTCACCTAATAAAGTGTATGCCTTCTTAAGTCTGTGTTAATTTATCAATACATTTGCTTCTTAATCACACTGATAAACAGCCTTTTCTGAGTGGAAACTCAAGTCTGTTAGCCACTCACTCTCCCACAGCAAAGTCCATAGATAAACTATAAGTTTTAGGTAGGGACAGGGGAACTACTCGTCTATCACCAAGGTAAATCCCATGCAAGGATTTCAAAAACCACAGTCACAAAATAACACATTTGTAATTACTGATCGAGGCAGCAGTGGATCACCCTCTTCTGTCAGTGTGATGCAAAATAGCTGATTTTCTCCATGTATTTTGGTGCAGGAGAATGAGTATTTTACACAGTTATCAGTCGGTTTGTCTAACAGTAAAATCGAGTGGAGAAAACATTCTAAAGATATTATAGACATTTTAAAGCTAAAGCATTCAAAACAATTATACATATATATACACAGTCTTGGTTACACATTGCCTCATCCTCAAGCTCTGAGATCAGATAGAGAATATCTTACCTGTGAGCTTATTGTGGCTGAGGACCAGCTGAGTGATGTTGGACAGAGTAACTGAAACGACATGAAACATCATGTCAACATAAGCCCATAACCCTTTCACTGGAAGTGACACACACACACACACACACACACACACAAAAGACGTGTTAAAGATGACTATCTTACACAGTCCAGGAATGTCCAGCATGTTGGAGATCCCTCTGTCGCACATCTCCACCTCTGGCAGGTTCTTGTCTCGACTCTCCTCCACTATCTTCTTCAAAGACTTGGACATTTTGACTGAAAACAGTGCGTTAAGTCAGACAACAGGTCCCACACGTCGTGCTTACGAGACAGCGAGTCCGCTCAGCACCAGCAGAAACACAAAGTCAACAGTGAAAATAGTGAGGATACTTACAGTCTCTCAAAGACGAATAAAAAGAGGAAAATATTGGCTTTAAAAATCCCAAAGAATCCCCCGTTAGAGACTCACACCCTACCGGAAGTTTGTGTGAGAGGGACACTCTTCCATAATAGGCTACTTCCGGTGTTCAGCTCATAACCCCGCCCCCGTGTTAAACGCAGGGCTCCTGTATATGACGCCTGGGTAAACCACGCCTATTGTTGTGTTATGATATAATATAATATATATAATATGTAATATATATACTGTTATATATATATATATATATATATATATATAATATTTTCTCATCCTACACGTTTCTCAGTTGTTTATAGTAAGTTTATATGGATATTCAATAGGCGTACACTGAGAAGCAAACATATCAAACGAACAAAAATAATCAAACAATATATGAAAAAAGTTGTTTTTTAATTTTATTTTTATGTCGTACCTTTTAGGAAATATGTATATCTTGTTTTATGTGTATTGTCTAATGATACATAGTATGAGTTATTGAAACGTCACGCCCCCTTGGCGTCCAACAGTAGATGGCAGCAATGCGCCATTGAAGCTGTTAGTCTGTCGACATCGCAAGAAGAAGTCGAAGAAGGGGGAAATAGAAATGATCACAAACAACAAACCACACAAACCATGAGCCATGGAGAGTCTGCGGGTGCTCGAGCTGTACTGTGGAATAGGAGGGATGCATTACGCTTTAAAGGGTGAGCAGCTCATCTCAGCCTGTTTCTGTCTTTACTGAACCAAACACTTGAACCCACTGACGTGAATGATGTCAACAGTTTGTCACAGCAGTTATTCTGCACTCTGTGAACACGAGACTAACAACAGCAAGTTCCACGCAAGTGTTGTATCAAACATGTGTTCCTGTAACTGTCGCCACATTCGCTCCTTTTGTTTTTTAAACTCATATTTGTTTGTGGATAAATATGAACATAGTATGCCATACATATACTGTGCATACACATGTACACATACTGTATATACATATGTATTTACATCAACACACATGTACAGAAGTAGGATATTTGTTTTACAGTGTATGATTACATTGTAATGTAAGTGATTGTCACGAGCCAGATGATTATTGACGCTGTAAGACTGAAATGTGGTGACCTGTGGGAAGAAGTTCTTTCCTGGTTCTGGCCTGTGCGAGTCCTGTAGCGCCCACTAGAGGGGAGAAGTGTCAACAGCATGTGTGATGGATCTGCAGTGATGTTGACCAAACTTACTTTCCTGTTTGATGTTATAATTGATTATCTAATGAATGTATGTATTTATTATGCTGCAATCAAGTATACAGTAAATAACAACCTGAACTCAACTATTCACAACTGCATTTCTTAATGAACTGTCCCCAGAATGTCATGATGAGAACCTAAAAACAAAGGCCAAAATAAGGTTTTATCTTATTTTATGTTTTATAAATTCAAATGCCTTCACACTTTTAGTGTAGTATAAGAAGTATAGCATATATCTTAATCCACAGCTTCTAATGACTTTGTTTTTTTTCCTCCAGAGAGTGGTGTACCTTTTCACATAGTGGCTGCCATCGACATAAATCCCACAACCAATCAGATCTACAGACACAATTTCCCAGATACTCCACTGTGGAACAAGACCATCGAGGTGAGTGACAGCAGAGGGTTTACATGTGTTTCATCTGGAAAAGAGTGATTTGAATATCTATATATTTGTACCCAGCACAATACACACAATACTTTTGATGTTTGTTTTCAGGGCATAACATTAGATGACTTCAACAAATTATCTTTTGACACCATTTTGATGAGCCCTCCATGTCAGCCTTTCACCAGGTGAGTCTTATGTGTTTTATATGCATTATATTTAAGTCTGTTTGCTTCTCTTACCTTTAAAGAAATACAAATAAAGGACAAATGAGAAACTGCTGGCCGGTTTTCCAGAAAAGTTACAATTTAAGCGACACTTTAAAAACTAAGATGTCTTATTTGTTATTTCACTCAAACATTTATTCAACAGACAAAATGACAAAAGGTTTAAATGTGGACTCACATTTACCACAGGACATGTTTCCATTGTCTCTCAGTCCATCTCAGATGAGTTTGGGGGGAAAAGTCAGTGATATTTTAGCACAGAATTGATATGTAGCTTCATTTTGCACAATAATGACCGTGGTTTTTCCAAAGGCCTCGGCCGTCCTTCACTGTGGCATGAGAGTTTTTCATAAGACACGACCCGAGGGCTTGATTCTCATGCAGCAGTTTCCTCTCTTGGTTCCTCGCTTTCCTCTGACTCCCTGAATCTTTTCACAATGTTATGTACTGACATAACAGTGTGGGGGAGAGATGGTGATTGTGAGAGACGCAGATACTTCATCTCAACCTATCCTTGCTTGCAAAGATCAAGCCTTTGGAAGATGTTGCCAGTTAACCTGCTACATAATTGTGGAACCTTCCACAACAGTGATCATTTAAGAACCCTTTTACTTAGTTTTTGAGTGTGTGGCAGGCGTGACTTTGTATTTGTTAGTTTGTCAGTTACAGATTTTACACTTTTGTGTCTCAACTGTTATGAAAAATGGGCTTTGGACATAATTATAAAACACATGCATCTTCAAACATGTGTTCAAACTTGGTAAAAGCTGTACATTTTTAGCACTGTTTTAAGTATTCAGAGAGGCTATACTCATTTTCAAATGTTGTTTGTCTCTGCAGGATAGGTCGTCAGGGTGACATTCAAGATCCCAGAACCAAGAGCTTCCTCTACATCCTCGATCTTGTGCCAAGGTCCTAAATTTCCCTATTTTGCTTTTTATTGCGCTTTTGTCTTCATTTGGAACAATTTTTTAGCCCCAATAGTGTTTAATTATAGCTTACGTCATTAGGCCAGGCACCAGGACTGTTCCTCTGGATGTTTTTGCTTAGCTCGGCACTAATATTTACCTTTGGCCATCACAAGTTGATAATGAACAACCCCATTGATTTCGTCTCAGGGGGTTAAAAAAAACTTATAGATAAAAAGAACAAAAAGTAGGGTTTTTGGTCGGAAGTATCCTTAAACTAAAGGGAAAGGGGAAAAATAAGATTTTAGGGCTTGGTTCTATTCAGTTTTGAAATATCAGTCACAAAAAGACCAAAGTCTTCACTGGATGTTCTGCTCGGGTCAGCTGTATAAGCCCTATTGATGGGAGCAAGTGTATTTGTTATTCTTTCTAACAATACTCGTCTATTTCCTGCTGTCTGAAGTGAACACCAAAAGAAAATAGGCTTTTAATGTATTTCAAATATCAAAATGATTTTTATTGTACTGTGTATATATATACAGTCACTCACCATTCGGATACATTCGTATGGAATTAGATTTGTGTCAGTATTTTCAAACAACACTTTTCCGTCTCCCTCTTCCTCCTCGTCCTCGTCGATCAGCCATGTCCTCCAGCTTTTCTTGTTGAACCTTCTCTGTCGTGTATACAGAGGGTTCTTACAGGCTTGGTTTTGCTCTTTGACTTTCTTGACGTTCTCTTTTCTAACTTGCATACGGTGCTGGTGGTCAGGCTGAGCACGCCACCCCGCTTCATCCTGCTGGAGAATGTGAAAGGCTTTGAGAACTCCTCTGCCAGGTAATGATCAGTTACCACACACACAAGCATGTCTACTGCAAATGATCAGCATATCATCAATAATTACAAAATGTGCTTCAAATCATGAGGCGGTTCTCTACCTTAGCTTTTAGAAGTCTATGAAGGATTTTCTTACATTGGACTAAAATTATTGTTTGCAAGTTATGATGAATGCTGATAGTAAATTTCTGCTTTCATATAATGGAACAAAGTCAATGGCAGCAGCCTCACAAAATGATTAAAACAATGTTGACATGGAGTAAACATTTTCAAGGGAGAAGTTGAATGAGCTTTAAACATTTCACTGGGAGCATGTAGTTAATATATGTTTCTTCTAGTTAAAAAGGTATGAAAAAAAAAAAGAAAAGCAGCTATTATCAGACATAAGAATATCACTCGCCTCATTAACAAGTGAAATAATAATAAAAGTGAAATAATCTGTAATTGGTAGGCTCTTTCTAAATGTAAACTATGTTATATTTTTACATGTCCTCATTTTATACTTCTCTCTAGGGAGCGTTTAGTGACAATGCTGGTGGAATGTGGATATACTTTTCAGGAAATCATGGTCTCACCCACAAGTGTAAGACACACTTACCCTGTGACTCATTTTCCTTAATATTATAATATAGATATACAACAATATTGCATTCTGGGAGCTCTACATACTGAAGTATGCTTTTATCTGTATCACTTATATTCATAAATCCAGGTTGGGATCCCAAATTCAAGACTACGCTATTTCCTGATTGCTAAGATTGCAACAGAGCACACAGTTTTAAAGGTAAGACTTACACAACAAATCTGTCGTTATGTATTTAGGTAAAAATGATATCACAATTTGTATTCTGGTTAGAAATATACATGCTAATGACTTTGACGTGCCATACAAGTGCTGGCCAATAAATTCATCTTTAAGGGGCCAGGTGGTGAGTCTTAAACACATAGCCCTACCTTAACAATTCCCACAGTATTATAATAAGAAATCAAATAAATATTATCCATTTAAAACATTTGCAATCATGCATTAATTGCATTTATTCAAGTTAAAGTGTCTCAACAACTCTTTGACTGTGTAGATTTCAGACGTGTTCCCACATGCTGCTCACAGTGATTGCTATGAGCTGCCCGCAGTCCTGGATTCAGCCTGCTTGGCGACCTGTCAGCCAGAAGACCCAGTGGAGGGGGACCATGTCCTTTATAAAGTGGAGACAGAGGCTGACGCTCAGAGGAAGAGGAGTCAGAACAACAATCTGTCCGTCAGGCAGATTCAAGACTTTCTGGAAGCTCAGCTGGAGGCAAACGAGGAGCATTATCTCCTTCCTCCTAAAACACTGCTGCGATACGCTCTGCTCCTGGACATTGTTAAACCCACATGCAGGAGGTCTGTCTGCTTCACTAAAGGGTAAGTACGAGAATAAACACTGTGTTTATCTGTGTTGATATGGGACCAGTGCCTGATAAAAGGATCTCAGCGATGCTGCCTTCATAATCATATACACGTGGTAGTGATTTTAACTTTGTAATTCTCTCTCTGATTTCTTGGATTTAATATTGAGGTTAAACTGACGTTACTGTGTAACTAGTGGAAGTTTCAAGCTAACGCCATGAAGTTATTATTTTTGACCGCTGATAATTGAAATGTTTGTGCCTCATTTATGATATCGGTAATGTAAGGACACACGGTCACTGGTGAGAGTTTAATTAATAATAAAGAATTGACATTTACATTTGAATATTTAACACAGTGAATATAATTGCAGCTCATCTGTATTACATTATGCTTATATTAAAGATAATTCAGATTCTCTGAGGTGTGGTTGTATGAGGCTATACCAGCATAGGTGTCCAATATCGTAAGAATAAGACAACAGCTGTATCTCATTTTTTGACAGCTGCTCACTCCCTGCACCAAAGTCCAACGTCCAGAGAGAAAATCATTGATTTTAGTTGAGTTGTTGATAAAATTCTGCCTCCAACAGTTAGTTCAAATGCATTGTGTTAGGATTCACCAGAGTCTTTGGTGTGGGAGAGTGGGTGGCAACATTTCTCTTCTAAAGAATTCAGATTATGTTGTACATTATACGTACTAAAAACAAAAAATATGGAAAAGAAAAATCCCTCATTAATCTTAACCCATTTGAACATTTAAAAGAATAAAATAGTAATTAGTCAAATCAAAATGTGTTCATATTCTAGGGAAGTTTATTATGTAAGCAGATTATTACATAATATGACCTTATTGGTGCAGTGTAATGATGTAAACAGTAATTCAATGATTACATAATAAGAAAGACTGTGTTAGTTTGTGCATGTCACTCTGACTTGACTCTCAGTGCTTTGTCTCCTCAGATATGGGCGCTATGTGGAGGGAACTGGTTCAGTTCTGCAGTGCTGTGTGGAAACACAGGTGAGATTTCCATAAATGGGATGATATGAAAATGTCATGACACGATAATCCTAACCAAGGAACTTGCAATGTCTTGTATTATTGTGATATTTATGATAATCTGCTGGAAGCTGACATACAGTATACAGAGTAAACTATAGATGAACTAATGTTACTAATGTTACTTATATGACCAGAAAGAACATGAATGAAAGAGGAAATGATGTGATATCCTGAATATCTTTCATTGTTGTGCATCATCTGAGGTCACTTTATTTAAGTGAAAATGGTCATTATATGGTACATTTATTTCCATGCATTGGGAGCACTGCACATTATACTCTAAATCAAAACATGAAGAAAATGTATCCATTTTTTAACTACTTTACAGGAAATGAAGAAAAATGAATAATCGGCTGTTCAAAGAAATGTATTGTATAAACTTAAAAATCTTTAGGATTGAGCATTCCTGTGAATCCCTTAACTAATATTGAGTTGTATAACCTCTGTTTGTGAGAACTACTTCACTACTTGTCTTGTTTCAAGGGCATTTCCTCTTCAGCATAAGGCAACATGACCTCTTCAAGTATTTTGATGTAGGCAAACTGATCCATGATCCCTGGTATGCGATTAATACTACGATACTATGTTGTCGGGCCTATTTATTTATTTATTTATCATTATTATCATTATTATTATTTTTATTATTATTATTTATTAGAAGTTTGAGGGAACAATCAAATTCACATGAAAATCAACTGCAAGACACTGATCTGAAATGAATCAGAATTGAATTGGAATTAAACAAGGTGGCTGGTAATCATCCATCATCAGAACACTTTTATTATCCCGGAGGAAATTGTTTAGTTACAGTTGATCCAAGTCAGAATCAATGACTAACAGAAGGAGAGCGACCAAACCATCAAGTAAACCTTCTAATTAGAAGCTTACAAGAAGAGTCAAAGAAAGAGCATAAAAATGAAATTAAAGAGCACCAAAATAAAGGGGGCAAACAATTCAGATGAAATTGAAATAGCACAAAACTCAGTTTGGTTTGAATTGTTTCCAGTGAGCATCAGAACCATTGAAGACTTTTGTTCTGTGTCTTCTGCAGATGGAGAGTGTGTTTACCGGTCTGGACCAGTGCTCTGAAGAAGTTAAACTCCAGCAGCTGCAGAAACTGAAACTCCGATATTTTACTCCTCGTGAAGTTGCCAACCTCATGGGATTCCCTCAAAGCCTTTGTACGTCAACAACCTGTCATGAGATTCACAGCAATTATAGTCTTTGTATCTAGAATTTGGTTTAATGTAACCCTCTGTGCCAAAGAAACATACTTTGTTGATTCACAGTGACAAATTAAAAGCTGAATTTCTTGGTGCAGCTCAAATGCAAACCAAAAACAAACCTTCATTCAACATTTTCAGTGCTTTTATAGTAGTCTGTGATTTTCATTCATGTTGTGATAAAGACAAATTCAACCATAGCAGTCGCTCTGTTGAATAGTATTGTGTGAATTTGACACCCAAGTATTTGCTGATGTACTAAATGAGATTTTGTGTCATTTGCAGCTTTTCCAGTTCAAGTCACGACCAAGCAACAGTACAAAGCTTTAGGAAACAGCCTGAATGTGGTGGTGGTGGCCAGACTTCTACAACTGCTGCTCTCTTAACACTTACAGGATAACTGATTATAGAAAAGTTCAAATACTAAACAAATATGTAACAGTACAGTCCTGTTTGTTTAGTATTTTTTCTAAATATGTGAAATAAAATCCTCTTTGGTATTAGGTTTGGACTGAAAAATCATTATGTGTTTCACAAGGTTTTTTCTTATTCAAATGTCTGAGTTGTAACAACAGTAACCTTCACTGTACTTGGATGATTCCCTTCACACCTGTCTGAAACCACGTGTGGCGTCAGTGATAATCTTCGGTTTTAAGAAGAAAAGATTTAAACCTGCACATAAATGACATTTTTTTTAATATTTTCAGTGCAGAAGGAATAAAACGTTCAAGTCGGAACAATTCCAACCACCTTCATCTGTTTCTGTTGCAGGGATGTTCGTTATTTTTATAACGAACAATATTTACATATTGTTTCCTTGGCCGACCACGGCATCTACTGTCCTCAATGTTGCCTATTTCTTTGTGCTTCTTAAAAAGAGCTTTTTCCAAAAAGAATTATAGTATGTCTTAGACCTGAGGAGTAGTAAGCAATTTGGAGAGAGACCTGAGTTGCTGCGGGACATGTCTTCACCAAATATAAGGTTTTAAAGGCTGTTTATTGTTTATTGACTGTCTCACATGATTATGTTACAACACTCACTTTTGTAAATAATGCAGACGATTCACTCTGGATTCCTTATGCTTTATACTTTATACCTTTCTGCGAACATTTCAAATGCATGAATGCGATGTTTCAGCAGAAGATTTTTCATTTGTTTGTCGAGTTTCCTTGAATCATGTGTGTGAGGAACAATAAACAATAAAGGACTTTGTACATTGTGCAATACTGCATTATGAAGTTGGGCAAACCTGAATGAGCAGAAGTGGAAACATCATTTAGGATATTATACAATGTCGTATCATAAAACCCTACACATTATATATACGGAGGAGAAATAACGTGTTGTATATGTAAATAATTAGAGGTTAAAACAGGGCAACTCATAGGGTTGGTGTGGACAGCAGTCATTCAAAACCCAATAGTGGCTTTACACCATTAAAACAATAACAAATGGGGCCTCCACTCTAAAGTTTCATTGTTGTATTTGTATATTAATGTTTATGTTTTTTGTTCATTTATGGAGTAAAAGATTAAAGCATAAACTAAATTGATTTTTAGTGTTAAAAGAGTGTACAATGTGATGGAAATGACTTGTACTCTGATGTGTTTCCATTTGTATCATATTTGCGACACAACTTTCTGTGACCTATATATCTTATGAACACGATCAATTATTGCCTTTAAAACCTGATACCTGTATTCTGCCCCCCAGTGGATTATCACGCCACTGCAGGCAGTGGAAGTCTGTTTTGGGCCTTTTCATAATGGCCACTGTCATTAAATCATCCACACACTTATTTCAAGACATTACAGTAAGAATAACATGTATATTGTTACTCCTTTTCAAAATAAATATCATCTGTGCTCAAACAATGCATAATTACATAAAACAATATTCATTATTTAAAAGTACAATTGTGTTAAAAATGTGTGTACCACATGTGATACTGCAGGTATATAGGTAAGCTGCTTTATCTCTGAAAATCACATTTTTAACGTAATTTACATCACACACTATTTTGATGATCTAGTTAAAATGATTAAATAATAAAATAATAATGACATTTAGGTATTTTCATTCGTAATAACAATTCCTCTGAAATCATAATCGCTACGGTACTGACCAATTTTTTTTTATATTTCAAAAAGATTAGAAGAAGAAGAAGAAGAAGAAGAAGGAGAGAGAGAGAGAGAGAGAGAGAGAGAGAGAAAGTGCATCAAGGACAGAAACTTTGCCCAGCAAATCAAATGATATACACAAAATATCTCATAAACCTATCTTTTTTTTGGATTTTGTTGTAATGTTTAATAAACATAAAAATGTTGTGTTTAATAAGATCAAGTTTGTGGGGTCATTTTAGGTTGTGCCCATCTGCTCAGTGCTGATCTTCTTCTTCTATGTAACTAACACACACACACACACACACACACACTTGACAGAAGTTATTTATCTCCTACAATCATGTGAGAGGCATAATACTTCATAAAAAGTTAACCAGCTTTGCTAAATCATGATGTGCTTTATGGCAGCATCGTTAGGTCAAAGTCAGTCAGTGAGCAGCTCCTCACACTTCAGTGAAGCTGCGTTCAGTGTCCAGGCGACACATCTTCTTCCATGGCCGAGACGCTGCGACTCTCGTGGCTCTTCTGCATTCTCTTTTTTCTCCTGCTGGGTCTGCAGGGAGAGCCGAGGGAGGCCGCGCATGCACCAGACAAGAGGAGCGTCAGCTCTGAGCAGTGAGTTGGAATTTGCAGATTTAGTATTTGTTTTTCAAAAACACTAAAAACTAAAAAACACTTAAAAAAGAAAGTGAGAACCAAGTCGTGTTCTGTTGTCATTGTTTGAGTCAGGTCTGTCATAAGCCAGACATTTAGTTTCACACTTTCAGAGCTCATTTATATATTTATACTTCACAAATTTGACATCATAATTTAGTTTGAACTAATAATGATTAACAAAAAAACAGTTCCCTTAATATTATGTGACATCCCTTGTGGGATATATTATTTTTTTAAATGAATTGTAACCTAAAGAAATCTCTGCAGTAAGGCCATAAGTGTGTCTGACGTAGAATACTAAGCCTGTCTTGGTGATGTGACCGTGCAGACCTCGTATGCTGTCAGATAACGGTCACCTTGTCTTCACGACCGGTGACAATAAAGAGATTCGCTTCCAGACATCAGCATCAGGCCAAGTTAAAGTGAATAATGAGGACCTCACCCAGCTTTTAAGTCAGGTAAGTTATTTCCATTACGGTAAATGCTCACACCAGCAACAACACACACACAAATAATGAATGATGTATCAAAATGATCTCTTCCTAATTTATTGTTATTTGAGAAATTCACACACTCTTAAAATGGCACATGTGCAGAGTTATCTTTCTTAAAACACTCTATAATTTGAAATATTACTCAAACTAGTATATATAACTGCGAGTGGACTGCTAAGTGTTAAATGTGGGCGAATATTGACATGTTTTTTATGGTATAGTTTTAATGTTTAAACTTGTTAAACTAGTGACATTGCCTTCATCATGTCAATGACATTGTAAACCAATTAGTTTATCCAAACAAGTTGGAAATGTCCACTAATGTTTAGTTTTACAGCCTCATTAAGACTTTTATTAGCTTTCACACATGGCAAAGCTTGCTGCTTCTCATATGAGACTAACAATCATTAACAAGTCACAAAGCAGACACAGCGCTTTGGACAGGACCATG
This sequence comes from Solea solea, assembly GCF_958295425.1. NCBI lineage: Eukaryota > Metazoa > Chordata > Actinopteri > Pleuronectiformes > Soleidae > Solea > Solea solea. Next base: position 1,472,336 of record NC_081134.1, on the reverse strand, counting down.
GACCAGGATCTAAACTGGTCCATGGCACTATACAACTCAACAAATGAGTCCAGTCCATTCATCTGCTTAAGTGATAGTTTAGGTTTTTTTCAGATTATTTATTCAAATTCAGCTTTTAATATTATATATATATATATGTAAATGATTGAATATTACCTTGTTGAATTTTAGATCAAAACCAACAAAGAGGACATAGACACCATTAAGACTCATGGAGGTGGAATTTCCCCTGAACTCAACAACAGACTTAACCAGCTTGATACTAAGGTATGACATTTACTAATTATAATAATTAAAATAAAATGGCATTTTAATGTTCTTTTTTGTGTTATTTAAGATCCACACCACTGTGTATTTCCTTTTGTGTCATTGTGAAACACATTATTCAGGTTTCAGGCCTTCAGAACAGAGTGACGACAGTTGAATCGGTAAGACACTGAAACATGTTAGTTGTAGCGGCTCAAACACAAAACACCATGTTTACTTTTATTTGTTACGTTTCCTGTTGTGTCTTCTGTTTTCCTTTAGAAAGTCCAGAAGGTTTCCTGCAGCAGCAATCCATGTCAAAATGGAGGAACTTGTCTGAATACACTCAACTCATACCACTGTCTGTGTCCCAGCAACTGGGATGTGAGTTCCTTTCTCCTGTCCTTACTTTATGTGGAAGGTTATTGCAACTGGCTTACAGGAGACGTCGACAAATCCTCATTAAAGTCATTATTTATTCAATATATTCAATATGCACTTGGATAGTTTTTGCATTGCATCGTAATAAATAATCAAAATAATAAAAATCATCATCATGGCACATGGTGGAGTAGTGGCTAGCACTGTTGTCTTATAGCAAAAACCCGCCTTTTGCAGCTGGGATTGGCTCCAGCACTCTGCAACCCTCATGTGGAGGATAAAGTGGTAAACAATGAATAAATGCATCATCATCATCCTCTTTCTTCCTCTCTCTCTCCCTGTGTGTGTGTGTGTGTGACAGGGTTCCAACTGTGCAACAGATGTAAATGAGTGTCAGATACTATCGGGAACTCTGCAGGGTTGTCAGAATGGAGCGACCTGTCTCAACACTGCTGGATCATTCAGGTATGTTCAAGCTTTTCACATAATTATGTGAGTATTATGAATGAATGAATGAGTGAATGAATGAATGAATTAAAACAGTAATTACATACATTCTCTAAGGCTGTTGAGACTCGCGAAAGCCAATGACACAATATGAACGTCTGACCAGAGTGGCAGTAGATACGTTGATTTTTATCACATTCTTTTTATAATGTTATCCATATGCACTGGTTTTTACCAGAAAAATGGTTTAAGGTTTTAACTTAAACTCAGTAAATGGACTGCTATCAGTGTTAGTGTCTCACAAAAGCAGCCAAAAACATAATTACAACATTCTTAGTGATTATGTCATCCACAACAGAACATCTGTCTTTCTGCCCACTTGACCATGACAACTTGACTTGAGCTGTCAGTGCACTTGTTGCACTGCATCAAAAACACAACAATAACAGTATGATTTATGATAATAATAATAATAATAATGATAAATAATCATTCTGTGTGTGTGTGTGTAGTTGTACCTGTTCTCCAGAATGGTCAGGGACTCACTGCACTGTGCGTTACGATGACTGCAGGAATGCAGGACAGGACTTGTGTGTACACGGCACATGTATTGATGCAGACCGGATTGTAATGGGACAGGTAAGCAGTCATTCAGTCATTTAGTCATTTACTTATTAAAAATGACTTATTTTTTACACCTCTGGCTATGTTACACACCCATTCCAACTATTTGTCTCAAATACATTTGATCTCTGTCATTAAAGACATTTCAATTTGCCAAAGTGTAACATTCAAACATTTCATTTCAAATTTAGAAAGTAATGTTTTCCATGGTTTGCAGAAAAGCAAAATGGCAACATTTTGCCTGGAAGACCAGTTTGATAAACGTTAATATTAACAAAATATCGTGATTCCTTTGTTTCACATAGTTGCAAGAACTTCTCTAGCATTTTATTGTATTTTATCTTCGTCTTTTGTCTTTCACGACGCAGCTTTATGGTGGATTGATTTTGATTGACAGAGATTTGCTGATGTTTTCCCTCAATAAACAGCCGAAATACAAGTGCATCTGTGAGAGTGGCTGGGAGGCACCAGCAGGGAGCGCAGCCTGTATCGCTGATGTCAATGAGTGCAACCTTCCCAACAAGCCTTGCTCTACCAACCCAGCTGTTCCCTGTTTCAACACCCAGGGCTCATTCTACTGTGGAGCCTGTCCTGCAGGTAACATGAAACATCACATCTCACACAGACAGACAGACCACTGTTTGGACTGATGGCAGATTGGATCACTGACATCTGTGAATATAGAACCAGGTGCACATGTTTGGAAAGAAGTGACCAGACAAGTGATGAGTATCAAAACAGGAAGTGTCAAAATAAAACAAGATTAAAATAAAAATGGAAAAAATATATATGTTAGAGGAGTTTAGAGTGCTATCAATTTTGTCAGAGTTTATTTGGAAATAAATTACTAATTATAACTAATTATAACTAAATTGTCAGATTGTTCATAGCTTCACCGTCTGTAGTGATTTAATTCTTCAAATGTATTATAGGAAATGCAGACACTGTTGCGTCACATTGCTCTAATGTGATACTCGTACACAATAAAGTCCAGGAGTGTTAACATATGTTTTCAACTATATTCCCCCGAGACCCTCCTTCTTCTGCTCACTCCCACTGCACCACTATATCCTTTCAATGGAAACATGTCTCTAGTCCATATATGAAGCTGTTGTACATTGACATAGACAGGTTTTTAAGTAACGATTCATGTAAAAATAACATTTATTTAAAAGCTCTGAAGCTAGCAGGCTGTCAGTCTTCTGGTCGTTCTTTATTTCTTCAAATCTCTTTAATGGGTGTCACCAGCTCAACAGTGATCTGTGTGCCAGGTTGAAATGATGCTATAATGTAGGATCTCTGTTATATCGCAGGCTGGCTTGGCAATGGTTATAGCTGTCAGGACGTGGATGAATGTTTGACCAACAATGGCGGCTGCTCCACCACTCCCATGGTGCAATGCTTGAACACTATGGGCTCCTTCCACTGTGGGACTTGTCCTCCAGGTAAGGGGGCAATAATTAATTGTTGAATGTCATTTTATGAATCCGGATGTGGCAGAGAAAGAGCAGGTTGTGTAAGGACTGGAAATCAGGACATTGATCAGTTTTTGTAGAGATTCATATGTGAAACATCCACAGTGAGGGCCAAAGGCTTATGTGTGATTGTAGTCTACACTTTGACCGAATGAATGTGACTGTTGCTAAATGGATTCACGTTCACAGGTTATGAGGGTGATGGGAGAACATGCACCCAGGCGAATATCTGTGCCAACAACAATGGAGGCTGTTACCCATTAGCTACATGCTCCTCCAACCCAGGTAAAAACAATTCATTTATTTATCTAACACCATTTACATGAAAGATGGGAATAAGAATATTGCTCATTGAACACTCTAAGTTAAACTCCTGTCACGGGGGCCATGTCCAGTTTACTTCTAGTGCCAGTGGAGTGTTGTGTCAGGAAGTGCATTGAGCATAAAAATCTCTGCCAAATCAAATATGTGGCTCATCAGCTGTGGCAACCCCAGAGGGAATTATGTTTGTGCATTGTCAGAACATGTCGACAGAATTTTACTTTAATGCATTTTCATACGGAACATCACAACTTGGTGATTTAATACTTGACTTATGGTATTTCCACCAGCTCTACTGGCCTCGCTGCCTCAGCACAGCACGACACAGCACGCTTTAGGTCGCATCTCCACTACAATAAAAAAGTACCTAATTAACGTGGGCGGAGTCATCACTGCACTGCACTGACTTCATTTTATACGCGACACACCCACACACACCAACGGTTGACTAGTGACTAGTGACTTTACACCAGACTCCTGGTAGTTGTTGGAGATTAACCCAATAATTTAGGATTGTTAAGTAGTTTTAACTGATCTACAGTTCGGCACTGTTCGGCTTGATTTCTGTCCACACGTCTCCGCAGTACAGCCTCCTACTCCACAGACTACAGCGGTCTGTGATGCCGCTCGCGATCGGTGGTGTCCCTAAATACACCAGACTCTTCTGTTAAATATAGAGATATCCCTGGTAGTTGTTGGAGATTAACCCACGTTCTTAGGACTGTTAAGTAGTTTTAACTGATCTACAGTTCGGCGCTGTTCGGCTTGATTTCTGTGTGGGAAGTCTCTTCCTGTGACGTCACTCTGGCCAGTCTGTGGCCGGCAGTCTGACCAATCATCGCATAGTAGCTCGCCGGAGCAGGTACTAAAAATAGTACCTGATACCAGGTAAGCTAGTGGAAACGCTACTTAAACTGTGTCGTGACGTGGCGTGGCGAGTAGAGCCGGTGGAAATACGCCATAAAAGTAGTACTTGGTACCAGGTACTATGCTAGTGGAAACGCTACTTAAACCGTGACGTGGCGAGTATTAGCATTACCATTAGCATTAGTCAGTCCTCATTTAGGACTTCATGATGACTTGACTCATTAGTGTAAACTTACCTGGTAAACAATGATTTTTCAACCTCTGTTTGAATCATATATTATCATTTTATTTATTTGATGTGTTGTTTTTTTTTAGCCTAAAGTCTTTTTTTGAGTGACATGTGAGGTGTGGTACATAACCATATCATATTCTTCTTCTCACACCCTTTAGGTTCAAACTTCCCAATATGTATTTGCCCTCCAGGCTACACAGGGAATGGTTTTGGGCCAACAGGCTGCACTGAGACCAGCAACATATGTCAGACCAACAACCCTTGTGTCAATGGACAGTGTGCGGTGAGTTTGTGGCTGTGTGTCTTTTCAGACACTGTAATTGTAGGTGGCTATAATTGATTATACTTGTACAGTTGACAAATTAAACCCTAAAACCACATTTAAATGAGCTTTATTAAATACGACCCTGGTTTTTTGTCACTTTGATGTTCTCAGAAATTAGAAATTGCATAATCATATCCCTCTGTGACAATAAATAAATAAATAAATGAATGACTAACTAGTGCACTGCTGCTGTCACAGGCCACTTCCTCCGCGCCGGGATACATCTGCAACTGCAACTCTGGTTGGCAAGGAGTGAACTGTGACCAGAACATTAATGAATGTGCAAGCAACCCCTGTCAAAATGGAGGAAACTGTACGGATGTCACTAATGGATTCACATGTACTTGCACTTCCCAGTGGACTGGCCCACTCTGTCAGACCCCACAGCAAGGTATTACCAGCCAGAAATAATCCTTTATGAAAGGATTGGGAAGATGAGGCATGGGAGAGTGAGAGAAGAAGTCCAGTAACAGGATGGTTATGGTAAAATGAAAAGGGTTGAATGGATGTATAGATCAAAGAGGCTGGTTAACATTTTCTATTACCATGATTATGGATCATCAATGATATATTCTGTACTCCTAAGAACTTTACATCTGAAAATGCATTTCTGTTAATAAGAGACTCACAACTGAAAACATCCAAAACACACTCAAGGAAGAACCGACACACATCAGGTCAGACTCACCAATGGAGAAATGGTTTAAAAAGGTTTAAATACTGCAGCACATAAAATAATCAAATAGTTGTATGTCGTTCACGTAGAATGTGTTAGTTATTTACATATTATTTGTACAAGGTTTGCAACAGATGTGATTTTATCAAGCACTGCCATGACTTTGTGTGTGTTCCAGTGTGTGGGGGTGACCTGACAGGCCCTGCAGGTTCCTTCAGTTATCCCAACACTCCAGGTCATGACGAATATGATCACCAAGTCAGTTGTGCCTGGGTTGTTCGAGTGGCCCATAATCAGGTCAGTTGACTTATTTCAGGTCAAGTCAGTTGCCTCTTACTTTGGTAAATGTCCTTTTCCTGACACCTTTCCTGGTTTATTTGATATTGTCAGGTTGTTACCTGCCGTCTGGATTTTCTCTCCATTCTACATATGAATCCACATATTACATATGAATCTTGTAATGCCACTATGTAGCTCACTGTAGTAATATGGCCATTTAATTAGGTCCAAAAGTGTTATTAAGAACATTATCAACACACTGGTCTTTTGTTGCTGGTCAGCTTTATAGATCATTTAATTCAAAGTCTTGTCTTGTCCTTGAAATCAAATACTCTGAAAGAGGAATCCGAGTCTTTGTGATGCTTAGTCATGTTTGTGCTCTCCTCTTTAGATTGTCCGGATCACCTTTCCTTTCTTTGATCTGGAGAACAGCGCCAACTGCAACTATGACTTCCTTCAGATTCATGATGGGGACAGTGCCTCTGCTCACATGATGGGCAAATATTGTGGCCAAAATAACCCCAAAGACCTCAATAGCTCCCACAATGCTTTGTATTTCTGGTTCCGCTCCGACCATTCTGTCAATGCAGGAGGCTTCACGATTACTTGGGAAGCTAAGGAACCAGGTAGAGCTGTTTCCTTTGGATTATCATATATTAACTTCCTGTTCTAAGCTTAATGTCAGATTGAATCCCAGTTTGACTATTGGCAGTTTCTATCTTGAGTTTTAATGTTGGCAGGTACTTGAGATTTTATTTTAGTCTTAGTATTTTAGATGGGAATGCTTATGAATTCTAGTCACAATTTAGTCATTTCTATCCTTAATAGTTGTAGTGTAGTTGTAGTCGATAAAACATAGTAATATTTTATTAGCACAAGATAATGGATGGGAAGATATTTTTTTTGTGATTCATGAATGCATACTTTATGAAATTTACATATTATATTATATTATATTAAACACTTTAGTGGAAATGGGATCTAACAGACAGGTTGATATCTCCTTGTCGTCTTAGTGTGTGGAGGCGTATTGACTGCTCCATATGGCAACATTAACTCACCTGGTTACCCTGGAAACTACCCACCTAACAGAGACTGCTACTGGACAGTGACGGTGGAGCCCGGCTTGCTCATTACCTTTGCATTTGGGACTCTCAGTCTGGAGCAACACCCTGACTGCAACTTTGACTTCTTAGAGGTGACAGATTTGTTACATTCATTATTGTCAGTCAATTAGATTCATTTGGTAGATTAATGACATCCAAGCTATATATGTTTAAGCCTAATTAAATTGTTTAATGTCCAATAAGTAAGAGATATATGATATAAGATATATATACTGTTTTTTCAGGCATATTTACTGTGGTTTGTGACATCACTCCTAAAAACAAGCTTACAGTGTAAGCTAAAACTACAATTTCTTGCAGCTGTTATATTCATTGCCCTTTCTTGGTCAAATTTTGCAGATCCGGGATGGTCTTCTTTCTGGTGACCCAGTTCTGGGGAAGTATTGCAGTACTGCATCACCTGCACCCCTGCAGACCACAGGTCCAGCTGCGTGGATCCACTTCCACTCTGATTTCGCTGTCACTGACCGAGGATTTCACATCACATATACAACATCGCCGAGTAAGACCTGTGTTGAAGAGAATATCTGTATGACAGATGGCTGTTCTCCACCTCACTGACTGATTGTCAGCACAACTACTTAACTTCAGTGTGTGCAATTCACTGTTACTGTAACAGCAGAGTCTTAAATTAACTATATGTCTAAAATGATCTTTAACACACATTTTAAACACAGCACTAAAAGTTGATTTACTCTGCAGATATTTTGCTGTGAAAGACAAACACAATGCATTAAGCTGCACATGTAATACCATGGTTTGTGCTCTTAGGTGATCCCGGCTGTGGTGGTACCTTCACTGAGAGTGAGGGCATTATCATCTCCCCTAACTGGCCCAACAACTATGCCCACAACCGCCAGTGTATCTATTTGATCAGGTTGCCAGTTGGTGAGAAACTGACCCTCAACTTTACTCACATGGACCTGGAACTTCATAGTGGATGTACTTTTGACTATGTGGAGGTAGGTTGGTTTTCACTTGCAGTCATGTGGTATGTTCTGAGTTATTACATTAAGTAATGTCTCACTCTTTCTCTTTGTTACATACTGTATATGCCTCTTACATGCATTAAGGATTAGATTGGATCTAATCATCCACTTGCATAGTTTCTTATACCAATGCTATGCTGATGATATCCAACTTTATCTCTTCCACTTCCTTTATTTTTGCCATAGACTGAAAACATTTGGGTTTGATATCAAAAGATGAATATGAGACAAAAGGTTAACATTTCATGAACAAACAGCCTACAGAGATGAACATTTACATTTTAAACTCAAAAGATGAAGCAACCCCTGTTTTATGATAAAGGTCAGCCCATGAAGTGTCAGGTCAGTAACATAGATTTGTATTTGTCAGTTTAATAAGGAAAAAACATTAATGATGGCTCTGTTCAGTTCATTTAAGTCAGGTCCTGAACCTGAACCCTGAAACTAAGGATGATCAATCAAACTCAGCCATCATTCATTACACCCTTTATATTCTTTCTAAGGTTCGTGAAGGCCGGGTGGAGACTGATCCTCTAATCGGCAGGTACTGTGGAAACACGCTGCCTGCTCCCATTCTCTCGTCCTCCGACTCTCTGTGGATTCGCTTCAAGTCAGACAGCTCAGTGAGCCGGGCTGGTTTCAGAGCTGTCTATACTGTTGGTGAGATTTCATGGCTTCATGTTTATGTGTCATTTTCTCTCTGAAGTAATATCATTCTCATACTGTAGAACATGTGTGTGTATATATATATATATACATTTATATTACCAAACATTTAACAGTGTTAATATGTTTAATATGTAAAACTCTTGAATGTTTGCGACCAAGCATGTACTGTATTACATTCTAACTAGTAAGTGACCATGTGACACGTCACTTAATAGACACCTTATGGGGTTATAAAGACTTTTAGGAGTAGAGTCAAGGACACTGTCTCAGATTTTGTCCGTCGTAACTTCATAATGTTTACATTTACAGTTGATCAGGGCAGCTGAGGTATGTGGACCTCATCACTGATTGCTTTATGTCTTTATACCTTGTACTGTATGTCCTCTTTTCTGCAAGGATATTATAGGAATAATAAACCTGCTGTAAAATCAGGCATTACGAGTAAAAGACTTGATTTTTAAAGATTTTAAAATAAAGAAAAACATTTCCTTATTTTGAAGACTGAAAGGGAAAAAACCTGGAAGAAATATAATGTAATTATAATCACTTTGTTGATTGATTGTTTTCAAGATGCTTTTCATAAGCACATCCTGTCATTTATGCAGCCTCAGCCACAAGATTCTTACTTTCTCATGCATACACGTGGATGCACGGTAACAGTAACAGTCAGTGGAGACAGTGGTCATTAGAGTGTTCAATGTTAAATGGATGATAATCTACACAGTGATCTTCACTGCTTCTCTCTGTAGTAGTGCTTGGTGGTAACAGAAAGAGCAACTGTTTGTTGTCAATACCTCAACCACTGATGGAAGTCCACTCAGTTTAGTCACTGACCTTTCATTAACACTCTCTCGTCAGCTTGTGGAGGGACTCTGTCTGGGACTGGGCAGTTACGCTCCCCGTATCACCCCAATGCCTATCCCCACAACAAGGTCTGTGAGTGGGTCATAAATCAGCCAGAAGGCTACGTGGTCACGCTTGACTTCCTGTCATTTGACGTCGAGGGCAACTCCTGTCACTTTGACTTTGTTGAGGTAAATGAATATTGGTTCTGTTGTTTGTTATAATCCCAATAAATGAATATTGGTACTGTTGTTTGTTATAATCCCAATAAATGAATATTGGTACTGTTGTTTGTTATAATCCCAATAAATGAATATTGGTACTGTTGTTTGTTATAATCACATTAAATGAATATTGGTCCTGTTGTTTGTTATAATCCCAATAAATGAATATTGGTACTGTTGTTTGTTATAATCCCAATAAATGAATATTGGTACTGTTGTTTGTTATGATCACATTAAATGAATATTGGTACTCTTGTTTGTTATAATCCCAATAAATGAATATTGGTACTGTTGTTTGTTATAATCACATTAAATGAATATTGGTACTGTTGTTTGTTATAATCACATTAAATGAATATTGGTACTGTTGTTTGTTATAATCACAATAAATTAATATTGGTTCTGTTGTTTGTTATAATCACACATGAAACACAAATCACCAATTGTGGAAAGTTGCTGAGTATATTTACTGTAGTACAATACTCATGTGCATGTATGGTATACCTTATCTGTTTCTTCTGTTTTCCAGGTGAGAGACGGCTCCACGTCCAGCTCTCCTCTGCTGGGGACATTTTGTGGTGCTGAGATTCCTCCCAGGCTCCAGTCCACTCAGAGATCTTTGTACATCAAATTCAAGACTGACTCGTCTGTCAACAACCATGGCTTTGAAGCAGCCTACAGCTCAGCCTTGGAGGGTGAGTAGTATCAACATTCACTATCAGTTTAGCAAACTTTTATGGCACACGGCGAGGCGTTAGATTTTATTAGAACTCATTTTCTCAATTGCCAGATTTAGTCTACGTTTTATTAGAATCATAACCCGTTTGGTCTTGGATCCATCCCCGAGGATGCTACCTTTCTATTCTGTAATGTTTGTTCTGCATACGACGGACACCAGTCGGTTCTAGATGAGTCTCGGATAGGAGAGACACATTAAAACATTTTTCTTCTCAGCAATTCTAGAACTTTTGAGTGCTTAAATGATGACATTTAGGGACGGTATAGTGTAATTAGCCATCCAGGTAATCTCTAATGCAGTCCTGATATGATACGATGAGAATAACGTCCCTGTGATATACACACAACTTATAATTTCAAAGTTTGAATGACATTTATATATTTAAGTATGTGTAACTATTAAGAAGTTAAAGATTTTCAATTCATGTACAATAATCCTCAAAAAACAACCATACCCATTCATATGCCAGTGACACTTTCATGTATCTGTCCTTGTAGCTCCTGCTTTTAATATGAGACAAGCACCAGTATTTATTTCACTATTATTATTATTATTATTGTTTTTTAAGCTTTTCAACAAAACAAAACATCTCCAGCATGTTTGTGTTGTCCCTTGTTCTTGTACCAGATTGTGGTGATACACTGACCAGCCCTTCAGGCACCATCACCAGCCCAGGACATCCAACCAGCTACCCTCACGGTGCCAACTGCACCTGGTACATCAGCGCTCTTCCAGGAAACCTGGTCCGACTGTCGTTTGATTCCTTCAACTTGGAGTATCACGACAACTGTAATTATGATTATGTGGAGGTCTATGACAATGGTACTGTGCAGACTGGAACCAAGATTGGCAGGTATATCATCTATATACTGTATACACTGTATGTGTCGGCAGGTTGTGTGTTTTATTTTTAAGGTCCATCATAGTGCATGGTAAGAATCTGTTCTCCATCAAAACACCCATGCACATGTGTGAATCAGCTGCTTATTATACCATGGGTTTGGTAAAGTCCAAAAAGATAAAACATCGTTGAACTAAACTTTAATTTTTTTTTAAAAACATATTCATTTTGTCATTCATTGTCATTGTCATCAGTCCCTGTTGCAGCACCACAGACAGTGGAGCTGCAACATTAACATACACACATAATCTCAAATAATAAAAGGAAGTTTCTCATACGGTAAACGAGCATAATTCTTTCTTACGCTGCGGAAAAAATAAGGATGGTGAAGGTGCAGCCTAGTGAGGCTACACACTTTATTTTGAGTTTACAAAGTTACTAAGTTAATAGAAATGGAGTCTCCCTCAGCTTTCTTCTTTGACTTTGCCCATGATCTCAGTACAATATCAGTTTGTTTTAACTCAACAAATGTTACACATCAACAAGATGTTTTGACTTTGTGTGTCTTAAACATACTTGTGGCCTAAACTGAAGTTTTTAATCCAGATTTCTGTTGTTGGTCGGCAGTGACACGTGTTTTTTTGTGTACATGCAGATACTGTGGACGTTCAGTGCCTCCATCCATCACCAGCACTGACAACCTGCTGACCCTGCTGTTTGTGACCGACTCAAGTTTAGCCAAAGAGGGATTCTCTGCCAGCTATGTCTCCATCGATGCTTCCACAGGTAACACACTATGTGATGCTATTGTACTCTGCAGAATGTTTTATGATGTGAGGTATAATTGATGTGTGAGTGAATGTGTGGTCAACACTTTCCAACAGGGAAAGGCAACAGTGCTAACCGCTACACCACCCGTGTGACCCAAGCTGCAAAATACAAATGCAATTAGTTTTTTTCATTTTGAAAAGTAACAATGATATTAAACAGAATGTTTTTTTTACCTCAACAAAAAGAAAATGTCGTTCTCAGATACATTTTGTTTCTCTCTAGATTGTGGTGAGACCTTCACGTCTCCTACAGGGTCCCTCATTTCGCCCAATTACCCCAGCAACTACCCAAACAACAGAGATTGTGTCTTTAAGATCATTCTGCAAGTCAACGTGCAGATAATGCTGAACTTCACCAACTTTGAGCTGGAGGGTTCCCCTCCATCGTGCGGGTTAGACTTTGTGGAGATCAGGTAAGGAAAGACTACAGGAGGAAGAGTTTAGAGGTTTGTTATGTGACATTTTCAACATGTGGTCAATATGGTCTGCAAAACAGAAACCAGACACAAGAGAAACATTTGTCTTTCTTGATACTGTATTGCTACTGACAGGTTAAACTCCCCCCCGTGTTCTTTAGGGATGGTGGTTATGAGACATCTCCCCTGATTGGTAAGTTCTGTGGCACTCAGAGGCCTCCAGTCCTAGTATCCCATAGCAACCGTCTTTGGGTTAGATTTCGCTCGGACTCTACCGTCACACGTAGTGGATTCAGTGCCCACTGGGATGGATCACAGACTGGTGAGTGGCAATATTTTTGTAAGATTACACTTGAGAATAAATTCGTTTGACGAGAGGTTGTGTTATTGTTTGAGGTTGAACAAGCTTTAAGTAAATCTATGAAGGGTTATTTAAAAGAGTGCACATTTTAACCCTTAGAACGCAGAGCATTTTGGCCGTTTATTAAACGTACAGTATACACAGAGGGTATAACAATGTGCAATATAGAGTTTTTTATATCCTTATTTTCTGCACAACCTGCAATCTGATAATATGACAAAATAAAAAAAAAACAGTTGATTTTGTGACTTCTGCCCAATTGTTGCTACTTTATATCACTACTAAAAATGTGATATAAAATGAATCATAATTCATATAAGTATTTGACCTATAAACACACCCCCGCAGTATGTCCATATAAGGAATTGTGTATTATGACCATGGGTGCACCTGCGGCACAGATCCTACCTGTCCGTTTGATCCAATTATTTTTCTTTTTTTTTCAAGGCTGTGGAGGTACGATGACCACAGCATCCGGGGGATTTTCCTCTCCTAACTACCCTCTGCCCTACCATCCTAATTCTGAGTGCTACTGGAATGTCAAGACAAGCCAAGGCAGCCAGGTCTTCCTGTCTTTCTCTGACTTCCACCTGGAGACCAGCAACAACCTCTGCCTTTATGATTACCTGGCTGTGAGTACTGTACCTGCTGAAAGTGAAGATTAGTTATTTATTCATGTGTTTGTTATTCATTTGTTTGAGACCAATAATTGATGTTATTTTATTATTTTTATTCTGGTTCCCATTTCATAATTAAACCTGTGTGTGTATGTGTGTGTGTGTGTGTGTGTGTGTGTGTGTGTGTGTGTGTGTGTGTGTGTGTGTGTGTGTGTGTGTGTGTGTGTGTGTGTGTTCAGGTGTATGATGGTAATAGCAGCAGTGCTCCACAGCTGGCAGAGCTTTGTGGTAGTCAGCTGCCCAATGCCATCAACTCCTCCAGAAATGAACTCTACATCAAACTGCGCACTGACAGCAGCGTCAGCGCTGGAGGCTTCCTGGCATCATACACTACTAGTATGAAATAATATAATATGATAATAATAATAATAATAATAATAATAATAATAATAATAACACTAATAATAGTGGCCGATCAAATCAACTCCATTAAATTGAAAGTATTAAGGCAGACAGTAAACCTAACAAATCTGCTTTGTGTTGTGTTTCTTTGCAGAATGCAATAACATAGTGATTTCAAGACAATATGCAGGAGTACTGGAGTCACTGAACTTTCCCAACAACTATCCAGAAAACTCTGAGTGCAGCTGGACGATCCAGGGCAGCAGTGGAAACACCATCAATTACACCTTCACTGCTTTTGAGCTCGAGTCCACCAACAACTGTAATTTTGACTACATCAAGGTACACTGCTTACATCCACCTGACACAAACACCATCCTGCGCCCCCCCCCCCCCCCCCCCCCCCATTCACACTATTGACAACTATTCATATCATTTTGTCATGTTGGAGGAATAAGCCAGGCTAAGTGCTAAGAGATCATCTGTATCAGTTCATCTTGTGTGATTTGTTCTGGAACATTGATCTATTATTTTAACAGGGTCAATCACTATTGATGAAGACCATTAGCTCCTTGGGAAAATGTTTTCTGACAAAGCTCATTTTCCCATAGACTTCCTTTGAAACAGAGTTTCTTTTGTTTTTTTTTAAAATTGTTACTTCCTGGTTAGGCTCAGCCTGCTAGACTATGTCTACAGTGTATATGTTTGCAGTATCGTACAGTTGTATGATTCAGTGTTGTCGCTGTGTGTATGTCATTCAACATGCATACTTCTCTCCACAATCCTAGCTCTATAATGGACCCAATGAGCAAGCTCCTCTGATTGGTACATTCTGTGGGTACACGCCTCCTCCGGCCAACACCACCACAGCCTCAGCACTCACAGTGGTGTTCAGAACAGACAGATCAGTGTCCAAGTCTGGTTTCCAGATGATGTGGTATCAGAACGGTAGGTGGACCGAAAACACATCAGCATGACACTACACGGAAACATCGACACCGGCCGCTTCCAAACTTCACAATGAAGCTGAAAACACCAAGCAGTTTGTTTGTTTTATTTATTTATTTATTTATTCATTCATTCATTCATTCATTCATTTATTTATGTATGTATATATTTATTTATTTATTTATTTATTTATTTATTCATTTATTTATTTATTCATTCATTAATTCGTTCAATCATTCATTTATTTATTTATGTATTTATTTATTCATTTACTTATTTACTGTCCCGAGGTCAAAATGGAACTTGGTGTGGGACAGTGAGTGGTTTACAGCTTCAGTTTATAGCAGGAAATAGCTGTGTAATGGTGAGATCAAATTACCAACATATTTGTAAGATGTCATAGATTAAGGCTGATGTGGATTTTAAAGGTGAGTCTTCTGTTGAGTGGATGAAATCTGTTTTTTCTTGTGTCCTTGAAGAAAGCCCTGGTTTCACTGTCTCACTGAAAGTGAGCATCTGTGTCTCAAACCGGTTCCTGAACGATCACTTTAAGTGATCTTTGACTGTTCTTACCTGCAGGTTGTGGTGGGGACCTCTCTGGTCCCAGTGGCTCCTTCAACAGCCCAGGCTACCCCAACAAGTATCCTGAAAACAGGGAGTGTCTCTGGTACATCAGCACATCACCTGGGAGCAGCATCACACTCACCATCCATGAGTTTGATGTGGAGTTCCACCAAGACTGCAGCTATGATGTACTGGAGGTAAGATACTGTACTGTATGTTGGCAATATGATGGCAATATGATGGGGCACGGATCTGAAAATCTTAGAAGCTTGTAAAATGTGGTTTACGCCAGATTCACCAACACAAGATGTGAATGAAGTATATATTATGGAACAGGTGACTCATAAGAGAAGGACTCAAGAAGACCATGGTCTGTTTGCACATCAACGACAGGATAAGGATTATCACGCTGTGTTCTTTATCTGTTTTTATTTGTTTATCCTTTTCATGTTTTTTTATATTGTTTTCTATATTGTTTACTTGTTGCCATTTAAAAAAACAGCAACACATTCTATGCTGTATTCACATTTCGCTGTTCTTTGGCCCCTCCCTTTGACCATTACTTGTGACTCCCCCCCCCAGGTGTATGGCGGCCCAGACCTGTCCGCTCCTCGACTGGCTCAGCTGTGCACCACCACATCCAGCCCCATGCGTGTCTCTAGCACTGGTCACATGGTCACTGTGCTCTTCAAATCTGATGCTTACGTCAGTGGTCGAGGTTTTAATGCAAGCTGGACTGAAGTTGCAGGAGGTGAGCAGGCGGGACAGTCACTCACACATTCATACGGTGCATCTATGTGCAGCACATTTTCTGTCACACATCCTTCATACCCATTCTTCCCCAACGACACATCAAAATCACTGTGATATTTCTGTTTACTGTTTTTATACTCTATATATTCATGCTTTGAGACATAGCAGCAGCTCTGCAGGAGACACACGATCTCTGTGAACAACACAGTATGAGATATAGCAGATGAACTGCAATCACATCCAGTGTTTTCCAAGTAGAGTGAGACACATACACAGCAGAGTTAAATATCTTTCCAAAGACATTAGAAATAGGACGGTGCTACATTTGTAATGATGACAATCGTGGATTTTTGTTTTACATTTGTAAACTAGGGTGTATAATAGCACTGAAACCAAAGGATGTTGCCACAGACTGTACATGCTGTGAGGTCCACAGTAAAAGTGAATACAACAACCAAGTTGCCATTGTACATTTCTGCAAACATGTGGGCTCAGTCAAAAGTATGTGCATGGTTAGAAATGTAGTTAGATTCATGCACAGTGAGTAGACTGGTTAAAGGTTAAAGGTTTAAGGTTAAATCACAAAAAAAGGTGAGAATTTTATTCTGTAACTACATGGTTTCTCTTGGTCTGTGTGAAAATACTGTATGTTGCGATGTTTTTTCTAGGAAACCAGGCTTGTACATAGACATGAGAGACAGAGAAGTGTATAATAACTATCCTTGTTCCTGCAGGCTGTGGTGGCCCAGTCACTGCTCCTTCAGGGGAGATCCATTCTCCATTGTATCCCAACAGCTATCCCAATAATGTGGACTGTTCCTGGGTCATCAGTGTTGAGTCCCACCACCGGGTTTTCCTCAGTTTCTCTGACCTGGACATTGAAAGTCAAAGCACCTGCTCCTGGGACTATGTGGCTGTAAGTGAACCGTATTATTGTTATTTACCACAGCTTCATAGCATCACTAAACTCTTATCTGTCCCTCTGTAGATTTATGATGGTCCGACCACATCTTCTCCTCTGCTTGCTCGTGTGTGTGGCAACAGTCTTCCTTTTTCCGTTACCTCGACCCAGAGCATCATTTCTGTTCGCTTTAGGTCGGACTCCAGTCAAAACCACCGTGGTTTCAGTGCTCACTTCTCTGAGGGTGAGTCTGGTTTAATAGGATAGTTCAGAAGTGTGGTTGAATAAGGTACTGGCACAACATTAGGGCTGACTGCATTGGAATTTTAATTACATTTTTAAACTGTTATCTGTTGAGGAGCCACTCCTCTATGACTCCATCCTTTTTGAAAAGCCAGCTCAGTCGAGGGGACCCCCTTGAGCCATGGTGGTTTGAAGAGAATTACAGCCAAGCTATTATCACTGAACTTCATCTATCTCCTTCAGTGACAGACTGCATACATCCTAAATGTATGCAGTCTGTCACTGAAGGAGATAGCTCTTTTAGTGTTTCTGCATCAATTTATTTGCTTTTATCTCTATGTGTACACTACAAAGTTTTAGATTTACAAACATGAACTGTGGACATTAACCATATTATTCTGTTTGTCTCCCACAGCCTGTGGTACAAGCATTATCACAGACAATGAGGGAGGGGCCATTGCATCACCACAATACCCATCACCATATCCAGCCAATCAGAACTGCAGCTGGATCATCAAAGCACAGGAACCATGTGAGTTTCCTCAGTCATGGCCCTCAAAGTAAACAAACTGCACTAGTTTATACATGAAATAGACTTTTTTTCCTCTCTTGAACCAATAATTACAACATTAAAACACAAATAGTGAAGGGTGAAAGGACAACTGTATTATTGTATACTGGAGGCACAGCTTTTATGTAAAATGGTGGTTTGATTGACAGCAGAAAGGTCAGAGAACCACAGAGAACCTCCAGGGACGCAGAAGTGCCTCTTTCATCATAAAATGTTTCTTAAATGTTCCTAAACCTGAACTTTTCCCTGTGGCCAGTCAACCATGTGACCCTGTCATTCACTGACTTTGAGTTAGAGATGGTCAACACCAACTGCTCCCATGATGCTGTGGAGATCTTGGATGGAGACAACTACCAGGCACCTTCTATTGGTGAGTGAGTGAATAAGGGAGTGAGCGAGTGAGGGAAGAAGGGAGGGTTTCCACTATACAGTCAGGGGTATTTGTCTGCTTAACTTTGAAATGAGCTTCAGTCCAAATACTTAAGCATCCTCACTTGTTAGTTGTCCCAAACAGTGACTCACAGTGTAATACCTTTTACTGGTTGCTTTGTTGATGCTTATTTTATTCTAAGTAAGTCTTTGTGACATTGTATTGCCAGTGTACAGGCAGGCTGATCCAGGGATAACAATCAACACCAGAGAGGTCCAGCTGCAGCACTGCATGTATATGCATGTATTCATGCATTTGCATTGTAATATGATGTCATTTTTTCCTCAGGGCGTTATTGTGGCTCTGAAGTTCCTCACCCAGTGACGTCGTTCAGTAACTCTTTGGTGGTGAATTTTATCTCCGACAGCGTGATCTCCAGAAAGGGGTTCCGAGCTACGTACACCGCCTCCACCTCCAGTAAGACACACCAGGACAAAGCACTCACACTGATCCAGAGTTTACACACAGAGGATCATTTTGTCACCTCTTGTGCTCAGGCTGTGGAGGAGAGCTGGTGATGGAGAGTGGTGCATTCAACAGCCCTAACTACCCAGATGCTTATCCGCCTAATGTGGAGTGTGTGTGGACCATCAAAAGCTCACCAGGAAACCGTCTGCAGCTCTCATTTATGTTAGTTCATGTAGAGTTCACTCACACGTGTTAATGTCGCAATAGAACATATCTGTGTATACTGTATGTGTGAGCAGCCACGAGAAAACCAGCAACATGTCGGCCCAGCACAAATCGAGAAGACAATGAAATATTATAAGGACTTAACTAATATCTGTTAGTTGTATACATGTGTATATATATATATATACACATGTACATTTACATATATATATACTGTATATATATACACATGTATAAACATTGTTTTGTCTTGTGTTCAGTGTCTTCCATTTGCAGGGCGGAGCTAACTGTCTTAATGACTACCTGGAAATTAGAGAAGGAAACTCCACCGGACACCTGGTGGACAGATTCTGTGGAAATTCGCTCCCCGCCAACTACACCTCTGTGATTGGCCACATCCTTTGGGTTAAGTTCAGGTCAGATGAAGCCACTAGTGGAGCAGGATTCAGAGCCACTTTCTCACACTGTGAGTGTCTTTTTAAAGACGGTGCATCAAAATCCTTTTGCATTCATTCAAAAATGAAAGATATAATAAAAAACCACAAAGTGATTAAAAGAAACTAAATATACAATAAAATACCTGAATTCCATGATTTAACAGTTATGTCCACCTGCATGATTTTATTTGTGCTCGTTTGCATTGATATTTATCTTATTCTTACACTCACTTGGTGTTTATCACATACTAATAATAGCTTTCCTTAACTGTCTTGTTTTAGACATTTTCTGACATCTGACTTTTGATTTTCTCACCGTTCTCAGTGTATGGTAATGATTTGACTGGGGATTATGGTCAGATTGCATCTCCACTGTATCCCAGAATATATCCAAGCAATGCTGACTACCGCTGGACCATAACCGTGGAGGGAGACAGCTTTGTCCAGATCCGTTTCTTGGACATGGATATTGAAGATCTGTATGATTGCTTTTACGACTACCTCAAAGTAAGATTATGTGTGTGTGTGTGTGTGTGTGTGTGTGGTGACATTGTTCTCTTGATTTAACCTGTGATTGTTACAGTCATAACATATGAAGCATATTTACGCAAACATGCGATACATAATCTATAGCTGAGATGAAAAAAACTGGAGACCGGTGATATCAACCAAAAGGATATAATCTTATTATCTTATAATTGACCGACCAATGTACAGCATACTTTACATTAACGTGGTGCCCAGTGGCAAGAGATGATTTGAATATTTAATGTCATGGTTTTGCTGACCAAAATAATTGTGATTTTTATTAAATTATTGGGATTATTGATATTATCGTGAGAAATGAAAAAATCAGCTTTAAACTCCTCAATTGACTGATTCACTTTTTTACGAGATTCATCAGTTGCATGTTGTCATTGTGTAGCTGCTATTGCTAATATACATGAAATGAGATTAAATATAACGTCATCTACTGTATGTTATCCGGCCCATTATAATTGTGAGTCACAGTATTATTCCAATAATTATAAAAATCTGCTTTAAACTGTATCTAAATGTATCTTAAACACACTGGAATCGCATTTAAATTCTGGTCAGTTTTGGTAGTTTTTTATACATCATTTTAGTGAACATTTGAAAGTAAAGGATCTTAAATAATATATATATTTAAAAAAAAGCATGAGGTCCTGTAAGAACTGGAAAGATTCAGCCTCTTTACTAGGACCAGCATTGTCTGGTCGACTCGAGTCACTTAAATTAAACTTTAATGATTTCCTTCATTCATGATTTTCCCAAGAATAAAATTTGACCAAACAAGTTATTGTAAATTCTTTTTATTGTTATGCACTCTAAAATCATTTATTGTCCCATCGCGTGTGCCCAGATTGTATGGTAGTGTTGTTTAAATGACAATAAATGACTGTTGACAGTGTAAAGAAGCATCTGTAGCTACAATGTAACATTACCTATTATGCCCTCGTCTCTTCTCCAGATATTTGATGGCTCCAGTGTTCATTATTATCCTCTCGGGACGTTCTGTGGTTTGGGCAGGCCTCCTCCCGTTAGAAGTTCAGGCAGCACTATCACGCTGCAGTTCCGCTCTGATACAGTGGTGGGAGGACGAGGCTTCCTCGTGGAATGGACCGCTGTCCAGGACTCTGGACCACCACCCACTATCACACCAGGTCAGACACCACAAACCAACCATCTGTTTATTTGTCCCATTTAATGTAAATCACCCATCAAAGGCTATAAGACAGGACATAATTGCACATTGAAAAAGAGAAGCAGAGTGAAATTACAATGTACAAGCTGTGTACAGACTTAATCTCATTAGTACTGCATATATATGCATACTACACATATAGCCTTTACTGACATGTAATTGATTGTCATTGTTTGTTTGTTTGTTTGTTTATCATAATGAGCTCTGGATTTGCTCTTCTTTCACACAAAATGTTGAAATATAGAATCAAAGCTGATGTTTTTGTGGTGGTTTAGTAGGTTGAGGTAGGTGTGGAGTTAGGTTTGGCTGTTTATTACACATGTTTGGACACAAGTACGAGGCTGAGAAATCAATGAAATCAATGTTTTCATGGGTGTTGGCTGTGGCAGGACGTCCGGAGCTCAGGTAATCATCAAGGCTCTCCCTACGCACAGTTCATAAAGCTGGAGTATCATCCACTAATGTAGAAACCATGTCAGTAGGAATATCCTTAGGGACTAACCCCTTTTTCTGCAGATGTTAACACCACTATGCCAAAGTCATGTTCACAAAATGTTTCCAGTAGTAATTTCCTTAATTAGCTCTTAATTAGCTGTCAAATGTGGGTTTATCTGGAAGGAAACAATGCAGTTGGTATCATGAAAGGCTGAATTTAATGAACGCCGAGTTACTCAGCCTATGAACTCTTCAGCCTACCCTCGGCAATGAATTTTTCCACCTTATTTGATATTATACAATTGTGATATTTGATACATTAGATGGAATAGGCAAAACACATTTATGAAAAGTGTTTTTAATGTAGTTAAATATGATTTTCCCTTCTCTAGCCCCAGGTTCTTCAGAACAGAACATGTACTGGAATGAACCTTGTGCATGCATGCATGCGTGCGTGCGTGTGTGTGTGTCCATATTTGTTTCCTCTATAGAACCAATTGTGGCTTAAACATTGATGTATGTGTATGTGCATTGTCAGGTGCTTGTGGAGGGATGCTGATGACAGGAGCGAGTCCCAGCTTCCTGTTTTCTCCTGGCTGGCCTAACAACTACCCTGAGAACCAGGAGTGTACCTGGTTGATCCGCTCTCCAGACTCCACTGTAGAGTTTAACGTCTTGTCTCTGGACATGGAGGACTACCCTCCTGTTTGCTACTTTGACAGCCTTGTCATCAGGGATGGTAAACCATCAACATTTGTTTGTACACAGATATGAACCTGAGAGGTAGATTGACTGACGGCACCATACTTCTGTACTCCTCACTGTGTGTATGTGTGTGTGTGTGTGTGTGTTGCCAGGTGAAACCAGTCTATCTCCTGTGCTGGCTACAGCATGTGGTCGGGATCCTCCAGGTCCTCTCCACTCGACAGGAGATACAATGTTTATTCACTTCTCATCAGACAGCAGTATCAGCGGCCGAGGCTTTAATGCCTCCTACTCCAAAGGTCATTTGTAATTTCGTTTGGGTCCTATGACACCCTGTGACACAACGGGAAGGTCAAGGGTTCCATTCCTGGGGTCCCTGGGCAAAATACTTAACCCTAGGTTGTCTTGAATCTTTCTAGCAGCATGTGAGTGGGTCTAAATGATGTATATGATGTATAAATGTGAAAAGTGAATGGGTGAATGGCAAAAACCTGTAGTGTGAAGCAATATAGTCATCAAGATTTTATAAATACAGACCATTTACCATTTGCCATAGACATTATACATGTAGTAAATAGGGAGTGATGACACACTTTCACGTCCACTGCAATGAAGTTCTGCATGAATGAAAGAAAAATGTTTTTTTTAGGTTGTGGTGGCCTCCTGCATGTAGACCGGGGAGTGCTGAGCAGTCCACACTACCCGCAGAACTACTTGCCTCAACTGAACTGTAGCTGGCATGTGATGGTGACGCCTGGCTTCAGGATTTCTGTCACTTTCCAGAGCCCTTTCCAGATTCAAGGATTTGGAACTGAATGCAGCTTAGGAGACTACCTTGAGGTAAACAGACCACACGTTCAGAACCAAAATCTTAACAATATATTCGCGTCTGCAACTGTGTCACACAGGAAACTGACTTTTGTAATTAGCTCACTCTGTTGCACCAAAGTTCATGTAGAAAACCATCGTCTATAACTCGCGGGACACAGGAGCTGCTGCTGCCTTGATTTGTGTCACTAAGTTGAAGGATTTCAAAAACTAAGTCACAAACTGATGCATTTAACAACTCCTATGTTAAATTGTTGATTTGTGTGTGGTTTACAAAGTGACACATGAGGAAAGTATTTTGTTATTTGGCTCAAATCTGTTTTTCCTTGTGACCCCACTGGCAGCTATGTTTGTGTTTAGTATTCAAAATGTGTTTTTGTATGTCAGGTCTTATGATCTTATTTTCAATAGACATTAATTGTAAACCATATTTTTTATTATAAAATTATAAATAAAATATCTTCTATCCCGTTGTTTTCACTGTTTGAAAAGTGCATTTGAGGTTTGTCTTTTGTAAAAAATAAAAGAAAGGTTAAAACCATTGATAATGTGACATTTAACTAACATAGTATATTGAGTTGTGAATTTTGAATTGCATGCAGCTCAGGTTCTATTTGCTTGTTATGCCGTAAATGATTATGAGTTTATTTTCTTGTGGGCTCGGATCTAAAACCTTCGTCTGAGTTTTAAGAGTCACAATTCACGATCACCGAGAATAATAAATAAATGATTAACTTCCTCTGTCTCCGCAGCTCAGGAATGGTCCTGATAGTTCATCTCCATCACTGGGACCACGTGTCTGTGGGTCGAGCCCTCCATCTCTTCTCCAGACGACTGACAACCACCTCTTTGTTCGCTTTTTATCTGACGCTTCTAATGAGGCAACTGGGTTCAAGCTGACTTTTGAGGCTCACAGCCAGGGTACGTACTCGTTCTGTTTTTCTTTGCTGGGGTGAGAATTCTAACAGTGATAATGTGTGAAGGGTAAGAGCTGAGTACATACAAAACTACAGCTAGTGATTTATGACCAGACTAACAACGCTTTCCTCAGTAAATTGGCCTTTTCATGTTGTGTTACAGCTGAATCTCTTCTGACTGCACAACTCAAAACACAGCAACACAACAAGGTTCCATATGACCACTTTGTTAATGTGCTGTGTGTATGTATGCATATCTTTCTTCAGCATGCGGAGGCTTCATTGAGCTGAATGATAACGATCCACCAGGTTACATCACTTCACCCAACTATCCTCAGAACTATCCCCAGAACATCGACTGTATCTGGGTCATCACTGTGCCCAATGGAGAAGCTGTCCAACTAGACTTTGAGGACGAGTTCTACATCGAACACACACAGGGGTAAAACACTGAGACACAGTCCATGTCAGTCCATGTCATTTACTGTTCAACTGAAATCCCCGACCTCTAAACCAATGTTGTCATCACAAATCAACTCTGATAGAATGGACTATAAACTTAGCCTAAAATGTCAACTGCTTCATCTGACTTTTCCAACTGGAAACTGAATGTCACGATTCAGTTTAGGTCCCAAGGAGATGTGGCAGTTTTTAAAGGTTTAACAAACATGAGGGAAGTAGTTGAAGTGTCGTGTTTTTTTCACATCAAGAGAGTTTTTCATCCTCCATCAGTAAATGAAATGATTTATTTTGTCTGTGTTTATAATCTTTTTGTTCTGATTTTACCAGTGACTAATACATACCACATTGAGCAGCTCCACAAGCTAAAAACAAATGGTTTTCTCTTTGGGAAACAGTTGGGAAGTCATTTATTTATAAATGTGAAAACAATGCACGTTGGCATTTATAGTTTCCATACTGTGTTATCTCCTACCAGTGGTTTGAGGTTCCTGACCCTGACAAGACGTGTATTTCACAGGTGTATGTACGACTACTTAGAGGTGCGTGATGGCTCAACTTCCAGCGCTGACTTAATTTCCCACCTGTGTGGCAATACTAAACCGTCTACCCAGCATTCAACAGGCCCCGCCATGCTACTCAGGTTCAGAACTGACGGCAGTGTCACACATAAAGGCTTTAAGGCAAAGTTCTCTAAGGGTAAGCAATCATCACAATCTATCTTCTGCTTCTACTTATGTAAATCTGGATCAAGATTTTATCATTTCAGCCAAAAACCATTGGTCCTACTCTCACTTATATCTTTGCTCCATTACAGCAACATGTAGTGGTACCTACAGAGGTCAGAGGGGCACAGTCTCCAGCCCTGGCTTCCCAACTTCCCATTATCCTGACAGTTCCAGCTGTGAGTGGTACCTGGAGGGACCCACAGGTCACTACCTGACCCTCAGCTATGGGAACCTCAGCCTGCAGAGCAGCCCAGGATGCTCTGCTGATTATGTGGAGATCAGAGAATACAATGCCTCAGGTGAGAAAACAAGGCACCATTAGATTTGATGTTCTAGTAATGCTATAATGACTTGAACAGTATAATTATTCCTTAATCACTTTGTTGGAGCACATCCAGAAAGTCGTTTTAAAATAATGCTGCTGCTTCTACAGGTAAAAGTGTTTGTGGTTTCACTATACTGGTTTGGTGGTTAATGTCTCAGCCTAAGAGGAGGATAATCTGCACAGAAGTTAGATCTGGAGTGGGTCGTTGTTTGCAGAGTATGTCTCGGTAGCTGAACTCTAATCTATGTTACTGGTTAAAAAAAAGTTAAAAATATCTACACCAGGTTTACTCGAGACATTTGAGCATTACATTCACATGTTGTATAAGTTAAACTCATTGAAAGCTTCGCTCATATAGATAATTAACTTCCCGTCAAATGGTTCTTATTCAAATGCCAATGGTTACAGAATTTTAAAGACATAAAACAACAAAGTTTAGCTAAAGACCGAAGACTTTTGCACGAGAAAAAAACCTCTTCAGATTAAGTCAATTTTGTTTTCATTGCAGAGACTGAATGATGGCAGTTTCATGTGTACATGTTGTATAGGTAACACTCGCATACCGGAGTATACATTGTATTTTCCCTGTTTAATGTTTTGATTTTGTGTGAGAAGGAAATAAACGAAACTCTGCTTGACGCTGTGCTGTGTTTGTGTTCAGGGAGGCTGCTGGGCCGACACTGCGGTAACAACCTTCCAGCTTCCATGGACACGTCTGACAGCTTTGCCTATGTCAGGTTTGTCAGTGATGCCAGTGGTAATGCAGAAGGCTTCAGTCTGTCGTTTGAAGCCAGTGTTGAAGGTACAGTTTTCATCATCATCATCATCATCATTATTATTATTATTATTATTATTATTATCATTATTATTGTTAAAGCTAAAGTAATATAGATTTTTGCCTGACACATAGTAGACGTTATATCCCTTTCATATATCTCTATGTGGAGTCCATGTAATAATTTGTCCCAATAAGTCACAACTATATATTATCTTTTATTTTGTTATCATCATCATAATGATCAGCATTATTATTATTACCATTATTATTATTATCTAAGCCAAGATGCCAAAATGTGATTTCTCCTGTTGATGATCAGTCTTGGTTTTGCTCTTCCTCTCCCTTCTCCTCCTCCTACTTGCAGCGTGTGGAGGTGAACTGAACGCTCCTTCAGGAACTATCTCGTCTCCCAATTACCCCAATTTATACCCACATAGCCGGCTGTGTCGCTGGGAGCTTGTGGTGTCACCAGGCCACCGGATCACATTCACAATTAATGACCTGCGGCTGGAAGGTTCTGGTAGTTCCTGTGCATATGACTACGTTGATGTGAGTTTTTTTAAACTATACATGTCATAAATCACTTATTATTGCAGCATTGCAAGGACAAAAGACATCAGATTTGTTTTCAGATTATATTTAATCCAGACAGTTTTATTTGTTAATATCTATCACGACATGAAGATGTCAACAAATAATATTAAAAGTGTTATTGTAACAAATTATTGACTTTAGCTGTTAGTAGTGTTTTAAGAAATGTTAATGTTAATAAACTCTGTTGATGTTTGTGACCTGCAGGTACTGAATGGGTTGGCAGATAATGCTCCTCGCCTGCAGCGGTTCTGTGGTACAGTACCAGTCGGCACACAGGTGCGTTCTTCAGGAAACACCATGACCATTGTGTTCCGTACTGACGCCTCCGTGTCCAATGGTGGCTTCATGGCGTCCTACTCCTCAGATGAGCCTGCAGGTTCGTTACCCTGGACGTAACACAGTCAACATATTAACAACGTTAAAACAGACTAACAGTACATTAGTATCACTGTCTGTTTGTGAGTGTCAATGTGTGTGTCTCTGTTGTAGCAGGATATACAGTATACAATATAAAATACACTAAACAAATATATACAATACAATATAGAAACCTTCGCTTTTTTTCCTTTTAAAAAGACAAAGTCTTGGCTAAAAACATAGAATGAATCCTGTATAAAGTTTGTCTGAATGGAATTCAACAATTTCATTGAAACTGTTTTGTAAATGATGTTCACATTTAGAGGAAACTATACAAAGTATGGCACTTAAGAGTGGACACCAGTGTGATTTACAGCTGTTGTTGTCCAAAGGGAGCCGGTTGCAGGTGATACCACCAAATTGCGAATCTCAAGGATTCAAAACTGGGTTTTCAGAATCCTCTGGGTGATGTTATGACACATTTCCACACACAGCAAAAAGCTTCATGCACTTCCACACATTCAAACTCAAATAAAAGGGAAATCACATTAGTCTGCAGACATCTCATACATCACTGCACATAATGCAGTCTGCGAACATTTGGCTTTTGTCTGTAGTGTGAATAGATGCATTCATTATTCACTCCAAGGTCAAATGACTGCAATAACGGACGCTGTATAATTTCACCATCTTATTCTCAATCATCTGCACAGTCACACATGGAGGAGAGGAAACTGACATGGAGTGAGACCCAGTCGAGGTTACCACCACACACCCAATATATTTATTTATAGTAATATTTTATGCACCCTCAGCTTATAATGCATTATAATCTACTTATAACACTATAATTAGTTGTAAGCACTCATTAATGCGTTATGTCTTATTAATGCTTAATACTCGTAATGCTTTATACAATAATAAAATAATAATAGTGTAAATAAAGAAACTCGATCCATTCCATTCTGATGGATGAAGTTGTATTATTGAAGAGTAATTGTGTTACACTGAGAGGTCATACACTGTCACTTTGTCATTGTTAGAGTGTGGTGGAATCCTGAACAACCCAGTGGGCGGGAACATCACCTCTCCTGGTTACCTGGTGTCCAACTACAGCAACAACCTCAACTGCGAGTGGCTCATCCAGAATCCCCGGCACATCAATTCCTCTATTGTGGTGATTATAACAGACCTTCACCTGGAGAACCACCAGACGTGTGAGTCAGACTACCTCAAGTTCCGCTTAGGTGAGTACCACAGAGGCAATATATATATATTGTGTATATATATATATATATATATATATATATATATATATATATATATATACAGTATGTATGTATGTATATAAAACACACACACACACACATTAACACAATGATGACTGTGTCTCTCACTCTCAGGTAATGCTGATGGGGAGCTGTTGGCCAGGTTTTGTGGGCAGACCACCCCTACAATCCCCATTGTGGTCTTTACCCCAGAGCTGTGGATCCAGTTCCAGACTGACGACACCCAGGGAGACCTGGGCTTCAAGGCCACTTACATGTTCTCTGGTAAATGAGACAACAGAAGTTTGATTAACTTAACCGAGAGTTTATTTTGACATAACATTTGTGTTTAGCATTCTATTTTTACCATTGCAATGCTTATTGTCCAGAATGTGGAGGCTGGCAGGTTGGCGAGGGAGGGGTGATATCCAGCCCTAACTACCCCAACACCTACCCTGGCCCCAGTCGCTGTGCTTGGCTGCTGGAGGCTCCAATGGGGCACACCATTACAGTGAGTCTGCACCAAGTCAAATGAAGACATTTACACTGACAATACTGTCTGCGGTTTATCTTATATTTGCTTTCATCATTGTAGATTTTTTCCTGAATGCACATAGCCCATTTCTGTTACTCAAACGACTTGTTTATAACCAGCATTCACACCCGGGTCAAATGATGCTGGACCTTGTGCTGATGTTTTTAACTCCCCTCTTCCAACTCACCTGCAGCTAACGTTTAGCTCCTTCAACTTGGAGCTCCACTCCACATGTGGCTGGGACTCGGTCAGCGTCTTTAACGGAGGATCCCCTGGCTCTCCTGTTATTGGCCACTACTGTGGGACCACTTCCCCAGGAACCATCCGCTCAGGTTCCAACAAGCTTGCTGTTGTCTTCCTGGCTGACCACAGTGTGTCTAAAGGAGGCTTCGTTGCCTCCTGGTCTGCTGATTCATCAGGTGATAAACCCTCATTAATATTAATATTTAGGAACTTTAAGACTAAACATGAATGCTTTTCGACGCGACGTAGCGTTGTGAGGATGTCCAATTCTAACAGGACACATTGATGACGACGTCACTTTGTTACACTGAAGAGAGCCACACAGTCCACACCTCAGTCTGCTCATATCAGTGTTCTCTGCATTACTTTCTTATGATGTTTCATATAATCTGTCTATTCAATATCTGAATAACATCAGTTGGGGATCCTTCTAAATTTAAATTTGATGTAAATGTTCAATTGGACTCACTGATAAACAGTCTAGGTTTGAATGGCCAAAGGGCAAAGGTCAAGGTCACATTTTGGTCTCTAGAACATTCAATTATTTTTACATAAACAAGTGGATGTTATATAAGTCTAGAAAGTGGAGACAAACAATCTTGGGGCAGTAGTTCTGGTTTTATTTGTATATTAATTATATTATAATAATAATAATTACCTATATTTGCTTCTTGGCCAGGCTGTGGCGGGGTGATCCATGCCGATACGGGTACAATCAAGTCTCCAAACTATCCTCAGAACTTCCCGGCCAATGTGGAGTGTTCGTGGCAGATCATTGCCCACGAGGGTAACCATCTAGAGATGAGCTTCAACAGTGATTTCCAGATTCCAGACAGCAGTGGAACCTGCCAGAGCAGCTACATCAAGGTACGAGCACTGAGCTGCAGCACAAGCATGGAGCTAATGAGGAGACAAATACACGTGAACACTGTAAAGACGTCTTTAAACTGAAAGACGTTTAATATTATGGGATGGAATGACTTGGATCAGAGAGAACGACACGCATGTGTATAGTTATGACAATAATAAACTGTTATGATGCGCTGACAGTTTGTGACTGGCTTCTAAACCTCCTGAGAAGATTCACTAAAGATCCAAATCATCCATCTTGTTCACTGAACTTTGTTATGCAACAAAAACATGGTTCTGACTGTGTTAATAAATATATTTAGATATTGTAACATCCTTTACTTTCAGAGTGTATTACTGTAGAATTGTAGTTTCTTCTGCATGGAAGTTCTCCCCATGTGTAGGTGGGTCTTCTCCAGGTTCTCCGGTTTCCTCCCACAGTCTAATTATTTTAACTCGTTTGCTTGTTTGGACAGTTTTGTCTTAAGGTTCAGACGCTGTGTGCTGTTGTGTGTTCAGTAGTGTGTATTTTCTTTTTACAGGTGTTTTCGGGTCGGAGCCAAAATTCTGATGCTCTGCTGTCAACAGGCTGTGGCTCAGTGGCTCCAGGCCAGATCATTGCTCCCGCTAACATCATGACTGCAAGATTCCAGGCCACTGGAGCAACAGGCAGAGGCTTTGCTGCCTCCTTCACGACCAGTAAGAAGCAGGCAGACAAGATAACACTGCCTGTTAGGCGTCTTCTCACATTTAACCTGTGATCGCATAAGAGTCCAGAATACGAGCAACCAAGCAAAGTCACTTTAAGTACTCTGAGAGAGAGCCCCAATGAGCATAAGGACAGTTACAGGATAGGTCCGGTTATTTTAAGTGTCAGACACAACCATTCCAAACAACATGCAACAAAAAAACCTGATGTTTTTTCTTCAGGTTGTGGAGCAAACTTCACAGCTTCCAGCGGACGTGTCGTTTCTCCAAATTATCCAGCCGACTATCCTGACGGGGCCAACTGCAACTATGTCATAGATGCTGGACAACAGACAGTGATTGTTGTCACCTTTAAGGTCTTCCAAGTAGAAGGCAAGTGTTTGTGCAGTCGCAACATATGGAACCACCTGCAGATGTATGATAATCATTAATAATGCATTTTATTCACATTTGGAAAAACAAATCTCAAAGCACACACAAAAAACCACATTAGACTGGTCTGTTTCAGGACATATGTTTTGAAATTAGTGTTGTTGACCACCAACAATCCATGACAGTTCACTTGCTGAGTGTGTGTCCTGTTTGTCTCATGTTTAGCGCACTCTACGTGCCAATATGATGGTCTGAAGATCTACAACCTGGCTACAGGTGGCTCTCCTATTGCCACGCTGTGTGGCACCAGTGTTCCAGGCCCCTTCTCCACCTTTGGCCCCATGTCACTCAATTTCTACTCTGACTCTGTGGTCAGTGACACTGGCTTCATGGCAGAATACAGAGCTATTCGTAAGTAAAGCTACAGACATACACACACATGTGCAGACACACTAATGGAGAAAGCTTTCTAGTGAAGCGTCTGTTGATGAGCTGAGTTATTAAAAGAACATCCCAGGATTTAAAGAAAAAACTAAAAACAAACTCCTACTTCAAATCACACAGACTGACAGGTCTTATGATATAATATAATATGATATGAGAGTGTTTTATTCAAACCTGACGTGTTTCCAGTGTAACTGCACATTATTAAAGTTTTATTAAAGATTATTTACACCCTATTTGTGTGTGTGTGTGTGTGTGTGTGTGTGTGTGTGTGTGTGTGTGTGTAAAGCATGTGGTGGTTTCTTCAACAGCACAATGGGAACAGTGAGCAGTCCAGCACTGGCCATGACTAACTACCACCACAACATCAACTGTACCTACCATATCATGGTGGCTGCAAACAGGGTGGTGGATCTCAAGTAAGACATAATAATCAAAGATGATGTTGTCATAAAGACTAGCTTGTAAGTCTAATCTTAATATCTTCTTCTTCTTCTTCATGCGTAGGTTTAACACCTTCTCCCTGGAAGCTTCTTCCAGCTGTCTGTATGACTATGTAGCAGTTTATGATGGACCTGACACCCTGTCACCCCTGCTGGGGACATTCTGTGGTGCAGTGCTCCCACCGAATCTGCGCACCTCCACAAACCAGCTGTTTATCGTCTTCAGGACAGATTCCTCAGTGAGTGGGCTTGGCTGGAGAGCCGTCTACAGTGAGACACTCGGTAAGTGATAAAGCATGCAGAGGTGCAATAACGCAAAATATGCAGAAGTCTTTGATATCTGTCACTTTCAGGTAGAAAAAAGAAAAGAGATAAATGAATATATTGATGACATCATATACATAACACCTGAACCTTTTCCGTTGTATCGTGTATATTTGTCACTAATGGATCGCGACTGCTCATCACCACTTGCTGTTCATTCTGCGGCCGTTCCTCCTGTGATCTCTGCTCAAGTGTTTGTTCGTGTGTCCTCTGCAGGTGCAGCTCAGGGCTGTGGCGGCTACCTTTCAATGCCCATGGGCATGTTTGGGTCTCCAGATCCGAACCTGGATGGGCGCTATGAGCCCAAGATGGACTGCCTCTGGACCATTGACATGACCCTCAACAGGGCTATCAACCTGACCTTCTCCTCTTTTGAGCTGGAGAGTTCTTCTACTTGTCGTTACGACTATGTCAAAGTAAGAGACCCACAGACATTGCAATATTGAATATATTATTGAATGGAGTGCCAGCCCCCAGACAACATGGTAAAGCTGTGCTGTGTCATGGTGCTTCAACAATGCATATCTGCTCTGAAGTGTAAAGTAGTGTAATACAACCTCTTATGTTTGTGTATCTCAACCAGGTGTATGATGGTGACAATGTTCACTTCCCTCTGGTTGGGACATTTTGTGGAAACACTATCCCTGCATATTTTGTATCGAGTGGAAATTTCCTGACCATTCACTTTGTTACTGATAGTTCAGTGCAGCAACGAGGCTTCAACGCCACCTACAGAGCAGTTCCATGTAAGAGACTTTTTTCTTCTTTACTAGATACACTGTTACTTGATAAGCTTTAATCTGACATCTAGTCAAGTTAAAACCATAATGCTTCAGCTTTGATTTTGTTTTTTTACTTAAGTTCTGTGTTTTCTGTTTTTGTTATATTTTATTTTAAGTAAATGCACAATTGGTATGGAGGAGTCCTGAAAGTGCCAAAATTAAATAAATAAATGAATAAATTATTATTGTTTAAATTAATTACAATTGGAATTAAATACATAAATGTGTTAGTAATTAATTCAAATACCAATTCATTGTAAGTAAGCCCTGTCCAGGCCCTGCCACATTTAATAACACATTTATTTCCAATTGTAATTAATTAATTAATTAATTAATTAATTAAGTAATTAATTAATTAATTACACATTTAAGTAATTATTGGTGTATTTATTTATTTGTTTATTCATTTATTTTTGGCACTTTCAGTCCTCCATACATTAGGACAGCTACGCATTAAATGTTTGTATGTGCAGTTCCAATAAAGGAAGGTAAAAGTAATTCTAATGTAAGATACAGTATCTTTTTTTCCCTCAGTGTAAGTGGAGTTTGATGGTGTAGGGTTCATGTTTAAGATGTTATGGAATCTCCACTGTGATGGCAGAGCTGCTGTTTCAATGGATTAAACTGAACAATTCAATCAAACTTGAGCTTTAGCTCAGGTTGTGTAAAATACCAAATGGCTCCACGTGATGAAAAATCATCTAAACCAGTGGGAAACAACCGTGTGTTTTCATCCTTTTCAAACATGAAGTGTACAAGTTACTGAGTAAAGGAGCAAATGTTCTTATTGCACTTTTTGTCCAAATCAATGTACATTTCATGTTATGCATTGACCAAACCTCTTCATGTATCTGCTTTCATTCAGTGCTTTGTGGTGGGATCCTAAATGCCACGACCTCCATACAGACCCTGAACTCACCCTACTTCCCCAATGCTTATCCTCCTTTCATTTCCTGCCGCTGGATGCTAGACGCTCCAGCCCAGGAAACCGTCCTGCTTTCGGTCCAGAACTTCATGCTGCAGCCCAGCCAGAGCTGCTCCGCTAACTTCTTGGAGATGAGAGACTGGCCGGTGGTGAGTACAGACTGGACCAGGAAATGCTGTTTCCGTGGTAAAATCACATTCTGTAGCTCCGATTATTATTATACTTTTTTTTGTTTTGCTGTTTCCAGGGAGATTATGGGCAGTCACATAAGTTCTGTGCGTCTGACGGTCACCCACCAGACTTCTACAGCTACAGCAGGACGGTCCTTGTGTACTTCAAGTCTGATGCTTTCATGGCAGGAAATGGCCTGAGTTTCACTTATCAGATCGCAAGTAAGTGTTGTTTTTAAAAAAAGAACCTTCCTCTTTTCAACCTGGATAATCCAAAGATAACTTTCACAGTATTCAATGACTGAGTTTAGTAATTGCAGCTGCACGACAGAGTTTCACACTGTGGACGTGGACGTGTGTTTTTAAGTGCTCTGAATGTGGTGTTTGTGTCCAGACTGCAGCCGAATCTATGAGCAGGAATACGGTTACCTGAAGAGTCCAGGCTGGCCTAACCCTTACCCCCACAGCGTAGACTGCACCATCATCCTGAAGGCACCACAGAGCAACCACATCTCCCTCTTCTTTAACACTTTTGATGTGGAAGCCCACAGCACCTGTAGCTTTGACTATCTGGAGGTAAAACCACTCCTTTCCACCGAATTCAGCATACAGTTTACACAGCGGTGGAAGTAGCGAGTTACATGTACTCACATTACAGTATTTCAATATCTAGTTTTGTTCAATTCTTTTTATTTTTATTCAAAAAAGCAAATTCTTACTGTTTCAAATTGTACTACATACAACACTGTAGATTACTGTAGATCCACTTGGGATTAGGAAAGGTGGTTACAAAAGTCTGAATTTTTTTTTTAACATAAACAGCAGGACCAGGATGCCGATTCTTTTTTTTTATCATCTCAAGACCAAATACACACTATACATATACACTAAATATGGTTATTAACAATCGATGTGGAGGTCTGGTTAAAATATAAAACATCTTAATTCTCAAGATAATTTATAATATGTATTTATCCGTATAATCTGAGAATAAGGCAACCTTTACTCCTGTAAATTAAGTCTGGTTCCATCCCAGAGGCGTTGGCTTTACGGGCTCGTCAAGTTCTTTTAACCCAGAACTGGAACTCCACCAACGATGATATGGATTTGGCTTTGACCACAAAGACATATTTTGTGATAACTTTTCTCGTGCTTTTCATACAAAGTAAATGTAAAGCAAGCAAAATAACACAAGTGGATGAACTTACACTGACTGTGGTCCTTCAGACCTTGTTCAGACTTTCAGAATAAGTTTTTTAACGTAATATGTGAAACATTTAACAAGTACAGTTGTGTCTGTCTGACTGAACCTTCCGTCACAACTCTGTGTTTTCCCTCAGGTGCGTAACGGCAGCACAGCACAGTCGCCGCTGATTGGTCGGTTCTGTGGCAGCACACTACCCAACCCCGTCTTCCCACAGTCCAATCTGCTCTACCTGCGCTTTAAGAGTGACATGTCCCATGTCAGACAAGGCTTTGAGGTCACATGGACATCCTCCCCACATGGTCAGAAGGGATTTTACACTGACACTGATAACAACAGTCAACGTGTCCATGATTATTATGCTGTGTCCTGAACCTAAGAAGATAATGACTGAAATGTTAGTCAGTCTGTCTCTTCACATGTCGTGTTCTTTAATATTATAGTATGAATATCTAGTATTAATTCCTCTTCTGTTAAACTCTGTACACACTTACAGTTTCTGTTTGTGTTCTATTCCACACACTAGATTAGATTAGATTAGATTAGATTAGACAATACACACATTACTCTCACTTATAGTTGAATGAAGTTCATTTGTTCTTCATGGACAGGTTCACTTATATGTGTTAATAAGTTGTGTCTACATGATTGTTGACTTGTGTTGTATTTTTATATTTTGTATAGTTTTTAAATGGTTATTGATGCTTATTATTATTATTATTATTATAATAATAATAATAATAATAATAATAATACTTTGTTACAGATGGAGTCTCACGCTGCTATAGTTTCTGCTAAATCCTCTTTGTCTAATGTGCTGCAGGTTGTGGTGGAACACTGTACGGAGAGCACGGCTCATTCTCAAGTCCTAACTACCCCGGCACCTATCCTAACCATACCCACTGTGAGTGGAGCGTTAGGGCACCGAGAGGTCGCGTGGTGACCGTCACCTTTGCTCAGATCAGTATTGATGACCCAGGAGATTGTCAGAACAACTTCCTGAAGTTATACGATGGCCCCGACGCCTCCTCGCGACCTGTTGGACCTTACTGTGGAGTGGTACGTAACCTCACAGTGCACAGACACAGACACTACTCCCGCTGTAGTCACGTCGTCATTGAAATAACAGTAGTATTTTTTCAGCTTTTTCTGCATGGAAACATTTTTAATTATTTGTTCATAGGGTTGCAACCAGCAATTATTTCCATTGTCATTTTGACTGTTTTCACAATAAATGTATTAGTAGTTTGGTCAATAGAACGTTGTATCATAGAAGAGCAAACGACAGAGCATATTCACATTCTACAAGGTGAAGTCAAAGTTTCAGAGAAAACAATTCACACTCCACGTGCAAATGCATTATTCAAACATTACAGCCTATTTGTGAAGAACTACAGATACTGTGTATATTCTATACAATATCTGTGACTGATCAGTTGGATATAATAGTACTGCAGTTACGAGTTTGTCGTTTCTGTGTTGTTTGTCCAGGAAACCAACATTGCCCCATTTACTGCCACGTCCCATCATGTCTTCATTGTTTTCCAATCCCAGTATGTAACCCTGCCGTCAGGGTTCAGACTGACCTGGAGCAGCTGAGAATGAATTCTACACTAATCCACTAATCATGTTGTGCATTTATATATGTAACATAATAATGTAAATAAAGATAAATCTGTAGTGTAATAAAAGCAACATTTAACATTTGTTAGTTATATCTTTGTCTATATGTACTCAGTATTGACTGTATCACTTCAGTGTCGTGTGAATTACCTGCTGCAGAAAAACATGACATTTTTACATCCTGAGTCATTTTATCTTACTGTGTTTTAAAGATTCTGTATAATTTGCATTTCTTAGTTTTAATTGACAACATAGAAATGTTAAATGTGGCAAATGACTTGAAATGACACTTTTGGAACTGCAAACTTTCTTTATTTACAGTCTGCCTTCTGCAAACATTGTCAGTGAAGACAGACACTTAATATATAGATGTATAATATTTAGATTTATCACATTCATACCTACAGGTGTTTTGCATGTGAACACGACTGTCCTCTCAAACAGCATGCATGTGCAGAAATACCTTTTACATGCGTCGTCAACGACAACAAACATGTTATAGATGTGAGACACTTCTAAAAAAACAAAACATGTCATTTTTAATACTATGAACTGAACTTAAAATGATTTGGAATATTATATAAATATTAAATCAGAAAATCCTGTTTAATATCATGTCTATTAATAGTGACCTCATTATTTTTCACATCTACATATCTTTTTTTTTTCATAAAGTATTTTTGAATAAACAGTTGATCACACCATCTCCTTATTACATGAGCGTAGAAATGTAAAAGAAGCGGGATGTCGTTGCTCTTCCTATGATATCCCGATTCCCACCAGCAGTGCTACCAGATAGCTGCAGTTTCCCAGAAAGTACAAAGCCACCAACAAGACCGTGGTTATCTGACAAAGTGATACAAAGTAGATTAAAACTCAGTAATATATTATGTTCTTTATTAGCTTTTTAGCTTTGATCATTTTCTTACAGTTTCTGGTTGTAACGCATCTGTAGTCAGAAGAAAAGACAACAGTCGTTAGTCACCGCAGGATACTTTGTTCAAGTTTTACACAAAAAGTTCAACTGAAAGTGGAAAATACGGCTCAGTACCATAAATATACAGAACAAACAAGTGCACCTACCTGTGCTCCTGGCCTTCCATCTTGAATGGACCTCCAAGATGATATAGAATAAGGCTTCCCATCCAACAAAGCCACCCATTACTTTCATCAGCCATTGGTTTGGAGTACTGTCAATCATTTTCAGGCCGGTAAATATGGCTGCCACTGTGTGATGTCACATAAAACACCTCATTCACCGCTGGTTCAAACTTTTAATAAATAAACACAGAAGGACATGAATATTATCAAAGCTTACCTGCTAATGCCTTTATCACCACACTATTTAAAGCATGAGACCAGTTAAACAGAAACCTCCTGTTCAAAAGAAGAAAACAAATATTCACTGTAATACAACTGTAGACCCACTGGTGGTTGGTATTAGCAGAACAATATAGTCTATAGTATCATGGATTTATTGGCATGTGTTGCTGTGTAAGTGTCATTTGTTCACAGCAACCATCAGTTTTGTTGTGAGAGAATCACGAGACCCTTTCAAATCAGCTAATGCTTCGTCAATATAGGTTTGAAAATCACACTTTTTAAACTTTTATTGATTTAGAAAAATCACAATGATGTTTTGCCATACATTCTACTCATGAACATTATTTTACATCAAATTATAATTTCATGTAAAATAAAATTTCAATATTTTATTTAAATAATAAAAAAGTTTGCCATACGTGTCTTAGTCGTATTGATATAGAACAGAATAGAATAGAAAAGAAATACTTTATTCATCCCAGAGGGGAAAATGTTTCAACACAGCAGCAATACAATACTAAAAAAAAATGTTTTAAACATAAAATGTAAAATGTGTAACAGTGAGAAAAAATAGTGCAATAATATAATAATTCATATGGAACACCATATGATTATGGAAATCAATCATATTAACAAAAGGGATCCTGCTGAATTTGTGTTGGAATGATGAGAACTGTAGCAATTGGCCTATTTTGTTATACCCACGCACACACACACACACACACACACACAGACACACACACTGGGGTACTTACAGTGGATGCTGTGGTCCACATCGCAGCAGGGCTATTATGGGCTGGAGGAATGACAGGATCATCACCAGACAGCCTAATACAGAATGAGGTCCCTGCAAACAGCACACAGCAACACTGTCTGTCACTCTGAGACCAGCTGTGTGGCTGGTGGGAACACGATATCAGGAAAAGAGTAGATACATTTACATTTGATAACGAGTGGAATCAAAGGAATAAAGATAATACATGAGGCATGAACAGTAAATCTGTTTTCTTTTATTTTTAAATCATCAACTTCATTCTGCAAAGTTGACTTTTACTTTATATTTTAAAGTAAGCGCTCAATTAAATGTATTCAGTTTCAGAAATGTATTCTGTTTACTATTTCAGCCAAATAAGAAGTTGTAAAATGCCCACAATGTCAATCCTTCCTTTTTAGATGTTAAAAAGAGTTGTTTTAGTGTTTAGTGTTTGTGTTTATCCTGGTGTACTTACTTCAGACCAGGCCTTGACATATGAAAATGAGAGGATGAAGGCGACGATCGTGGCTGCCACTGTCGCACCCATCACTGCAACATGGACCTGGAGGAGCACAACTACACAACATGAGGTCACAGTGGACAACTGGGAGCTTTTAGACCAGGTTACATGTAGAGTGTTCACTCACTTTATCTACATTGTATCTAAAATATCCTTTATTCTCTGTAATCTTAATCTTAATAGCTAATAATCTTGTTTTTGGTTACTCATGATACTAATTAACATACATTTTTCAATTTGTTGATCAATTATAGTCAGATATAATATGTAATATGTAATATGAAATGTTAGTTGTTTTCTCTTGAATTCTCACCAGAAACCAGACGTCTTTGCTGCAAAGCTTCTGTCCATTCCCCAGTGCCTTCAGATATCGGGCTACCATCATTCCCAGTGAACCCGTGGTCATCCAGGCGATCAGCATCAACGCTCCTGAAACACAGACACCTTTTGATTTAATGCTGATTATGAACAAGTTAGGGCTGACTCAGATTAACCAATTATTGTCCCTGAGTTATTATTGTCCCCCCCCGTCCCCGTCCTCTCATCTATGTGGGACAGACTTCTTCACCATGTGCTTTGATGATATGAGGCAGTCCAGCTTTTCCAACAGCCTGTGGTGTGGAAATGTCTATTTTCTCAGTGCTGATGAAGGTCTGTCTATGGTGATGAATTCTCCCTGTAGATGACACAATAAAAAAAGCAAAGATTAATATTTTACTCCTACAACATCAAGTGACAAATGAAGTGTATTATTCATAATAATAACAGCTGTCTAATATAGATCTAATATATAATAACATGTGTGTAACGTACAGGCCACAGTGACACAAACATGGTGAACATTTAAATTCCTGATGTCAAATACATGTCTTGTCCTCGTCCACCTTACAGAATCTTCACGTTACCATTGCTGCAGGGTCCATGAGCAAACATGAGATGGTAGGCTCTGTCGATGCCCTTGGTCCTCTGAGTGGAAATCATGTTCCTGGAGGTGAAGGAACAGCTGATCACTGTGTCCTGCACTGACGCTCGTACATCAGAGACATTCCCCTGATGGACAGTCACACAGTTGCAGTTCACTCAGTATGAGAGCAGGTCAATAATAAATAAATTCCCATGTAACTGTGTCAGTACCAGAGGAGACGCCTGTGGAGTCGTGCGACCTGTAGAAAAGGCGTGATGTAACCACACTTGGTCGTCACCGCAGATGCCACAAATATAAATGTCATCGTTTCCCTGAAAAAAACACACACAGAAATGACTTTAAAGGGTGAAAATGTATCGATCAGATGTGACTGGTAGAGTTATCTAGTCCTGGTTAGAATAACAGTGCTGCTGATGTGTTATATACCAACACACCTTTACACACTGTAACTCCTATAGTTTATGTTCACATTACAAGACACGCTGTCAATTTTGAATCACAACAAATCAGATTTGAGCGTTCATAACTACGAGTGACTTTCATGTAAATGTGACCATCCTCTGAGATGGAAAACACAAGCAAGCACTTTATTATTGACAGTGATGTCATGTTTGTTTTCAGCTGCATTCTCTGAAAATTGACTTTAACACTTGACTGATTCCTGTCACAACTCTCCTCCATTGTTGTTTGGCTTTTGGTTTGCTGCCAGTGCAGGATGACGCCAGTAACACTCAAACAAACCTGCATTTATTCTCATATGACCATTCTTATTCATGTCACATTGGCGAGGTATCAGTTACATCTTCAATCTATGGCCAGATTTATTTATTTATTTATTTATTTATTTATTAGGTAACTGTGTCCTAAAGCACTGCTACTCTTCCTGGGGTCCACAAATGAAACATTACAATGCATAAACAATAATAAAAAGAAAAAGTTGTTTAAAGTTTACATTAATCAGTAAATTCAACATATTTAACTTGGGCTGAGACAATATACTTTTGACAGATTGGATTGTGTCAACAATTGTGTCCAATTTGATTGATTTATTGCAAATGTGCTGAATTGCAATTAGACTTTGTTTAAATAACTGCACTTCCTGGAGTCTTTTGTTGTTTTGGTGAGATATAATGACCACAGTATAATTATTTCAACAGGTATGCAGTTTAACATCAGTGATCCATTACTCTAGCCTGCCAGGAAGAAGAGGTTAAGATCATTACCAAATACATAAACTGTGGTTAACATGTGTTGTATAGATAAACTTAAAATGTTAAAATGTGTGTTCTTTAATGTTTTGGATAATTCACTGTGCGATTTTTATGTGCGTTCTTTTCTTTCTGTAAGTTTTAGAAACTAGTATGGTTAAAATACAGATCGGTTTTCGACTCTTGATGTCTGGTTCCGCCTGCGTGGGGGAGCGCGTGGCTTCTGCTCGTCTGTTGTCACGTGTGTGCGTGTCTTTCTTTAAAATCACCGCGTTTTACAGGTAAGAACAGAGGTTTCAATGTTACACAAACCTGCAGAGTGTCAGATATTAGTTATTTCACTAAGTTTGACGTTAGAATTCAGTTATAGTGGAAGTGAACGTCTACTTAGCATAGCATGTTGCTAGCAGCGCTACTGTGCTGGTGCAGTTGTTGACAATTGTCTGTGAATTGTATGTTAAATTACCAACATGAGTACAAAGGGTTTATTAATGTTTATTGTGCTATGTTAAAAAATACATTTCTTATTTTAATAATGTGTAATTTATAGTCGTATCATTTAAAGGTCAAGTTGACTTATTTTTCTGTTTTAATTATAAAAGTCATTTCTTCAGGAGTAAAAATGTTTTTTCAAATGTTGTCGCTGACCAAAGTGATGCTTTTGTGAAGCATTTAGTAAAACTGACCTTGTTTATGCAGAAATACATTGTGATAGTGGATCAATCAGAGTCATATTGTTGCTTTACATCCCACATGTATGTCCCATAATCAGGCAGGTAACAAGTGTTTTAAAAACGTCGACTTGATACAAACACAAAGCAATGCAGGGTTTTAATAGTTTTGTCTTGATGTTACCATCATCTGATCGTCTGAGAATCCA
Organism: Solea solea; assembly: GCF_958295425.1. Taxonomy (NCBI): domain Eukaryota; kingdom Metazoa; phylum Chordata; class Actinopteri; order Pleuronectiformes; family Soleidae; genus Solea; species Solea solea. Next base: position 1,429,573 of record NC_081134.1, on the reverse strand, counting down.
AAGGAGATGTATCCATCAGAAGGTCCTGTCATCTCATAGTGAACAGCTGTGTCACCACCAGACGACACCGTGGCTGACATGAAATAGCAGTCAGGACTCACTGTCGGGTCACAGTTTGCAGGTTGACTGAAACACACCTTAGTGACACCACAGTCTGCACTGGAAATATTCATCTGCAGTCAAACAAACAAACAAACATAAAGCTTCACATTTACCATAACTGCAGGCTACATGAAGGTGAGAAATGGAATATTATGAGAAGAATATACATACATGCATTTATCATACAAGAGCTTTTACAAAGTTAATAACAGTCAATAAAACATCCCAGTTTCCAAATTATTATCATACTTTTATCATGTTGTCCTTTTGTATTTTTAATTGTAATATCCATTTTGTTCATAACATAGACTGACAAAACCAACACTGTGAACAAATACTTTTCTTTTCTCCTACAACCAACCAGTGTAGCAGTCAATGATTATTATGCCTCAGTTATTCTGTGTGATTGTAGTAATTGTAGATACACAGCTGGTGACATGCTCTGGTCCTAATGGTCAATAATGGTCTTACTTACAGCTGCTCGTGTTGTGTTGGAGCTGGTTATTGATGGTATTGGGAGTGAACTTGTGGATCCAGCACTACTGCCATTGGTGAAGGTCAGTGCAGGACTTGTAACACCAGTCCAGAATGTTTTAAAATTCTCCACAAAGGAGGCACTGGAGAGAAACCAGAGGACCTCATGCATCACAGTAAACACATGGACGATAAGTCATAACAAGAACATAAATACAAAAATAATAATGTAATGTAAACTTACTGAAACTGAATAAGTTTCCCATCCGTCAAAGCTTCCGATCTCCACGTCACCTGAATGGAGGTCTTCAAAGACTCTGATCGATGAGATACAGCAGAGTTCTGGACACAAACACACACACACACACAAATGCAGGTTTGCACAGCTATTCTTATTAGGACATTTCACTCATTAATTTGGACAGCCTCAACAAAGCTATCAAACCTTAACTTAACCAAACCACAATTCGAATCTTAGTCGCAAAAAATGTAACATCAGAGATGAGGGTTCTCCTTCATTTGGACCAGATTTTGGTCTCCATTAGGGTTACTGATCCTGTGAAGGTCAGTGTTTTTGTTTTGAGGAAGCTCAACAGCTATAGTAAAGTGAGACAGCTTCATACAGTTAGACTATGGCATTTTGAGTGTATTCAGAGATGGAGTGGATCACTCAGAACTGATGTTAACCAACGTGAGACCAAACTGTTGCAGCAATTGTAATTGAAAATGTGTGGTTGAATATTACTCTGCTGTGTGGAGTAAACTCACAGGCCTGAGGTGGCAGGTGAGCAGCTGAGCAGCTGCTGTTGACAGCGTGAAAGAGCCCACAGCAGTCTGTCTCCCCACCTCTCGAGCTTGTAAAAGGAAACCAGTGAATGGTTTGGATCCCAGAGCCTGGAGCTGAACTGAAACAAGAATAAAATCCAGCAAGACCTGGTAATTCAAATCTGACAAGACCTGTAAACACTAGAATAAGATAAGTACAATATCGATATTGTCACAGCATATACACACTATAGAACAAAATTGGATGCAATCCTATCAGTGCAACATCTGCCTATGAAATAATACAGACAAATCCTAACATTCCAAACTCAAAGACCAAAGATGATGTAAATGCAATAAGGTTGTGAGAGTAGTTCACCCCACACAGCTGTCATGTGCACATGTCTGTGACAGCTGTGTGGAAGTATCAAAGAAAAAAAAGCACAACAGCAGAGTGGAATGTTGCCTGTAACAAAGTACACTGGTGGTAAATGCACAAGAACAACTATGTTATTAAAATCTTGGTTGTTTAAAAGTAGTATAAATAAATCTACTACACAGGATATCTGTGTAAGTAGATACTCAGTGTTATACTAGTATTCAGCATTCCTGAATTGTTGATTGATTAATTATCTTAATGCTTTTCACTGGGACTATGTCCAAAAACAAAATTATTTTTAATATTTTTCCAATAAAAACTGTAAACAAACTAACCTACGTTGCATTGTATTATGGTGGAGGCAGAAATATCTGAATTACAAATGCATCAAAAACTAGCTGCACTGGGAGGTACAGGTCAAAATAGTTGAGTGATTTGAGTGAACTGTCCCTTTAAGAGTGTTTGTCATCTATTGTTTTGAGTTTCACGCATCGTCGCTTCATGATAGATACACCTGGAGTCTACATAAGTCAGCTGTTTACCTGTGACTTCCTCCCCAGAGCTGAAGGTGCTGCGGTCAGCAGTGACAGTGAAGGGTGCTGGGCTGCTCTGCGGTCTCAGTCCAGAGTGGTGCGGTTTCATGTCTTCACAGCTGTCCATAACATTACCTGAGCTGTAGCAATGGGCTACAGGAGCAAGACACACCAGTATGAACACAACACAGTCCATTTCTAAAGCAATACTTCCACTCGCTTCAAAAATACCATGATAATACAATGAGTGTATTCAGCTGAGAGGAGCTCAGGTGGGTTCTGTGTGGAAACAAAGACGGGAGGGAGGAGCTCTCTGAGGAATAATGGGAGGAGGCAAAGAATTGACAATCATAATGGTTTCAATGCTTTTGAGGACACGTTTAGGCTGAAAAGCATCATGATGAAATATGAGCCCACCCTTACAACGTGACAAGGGTTTTCTGAGGGTAAGACCTGGTTTAAAGGTTAGGGTTAGAAGAGCAAACATGCAGGGACATGAAATGCTTTAGGTCCCTAGTGACCAGTGAAAACTGCCTAAGGTGCTTTTAGTTCTTTATGTACCCTCCTCGATAATAATGTAGCTACTAGCTTCTTGTAGAGCCTACAGTATGGATACCTCAAAAGTGATTGTCTGCCAAGTGTGCAATTATTGGATGCCACCATTCCATTTCTATGATATGGAAAATAATTTTTTTTTACATGCATTTGAGAAATTTCTTTCAGGAATCAACAATAATAATAATAATAATAATAAAAACGGCATTTGTATGTAAATTCTTGAATTTTTATTCATGTTACAGGTTCATTTTCAAATGTGACTCTTATGACCCTGTACTCTCAGAGATACAGGTATACAGAAATAACAGATTTCATTGAGCTTCTCGTTAGGTTGTGTTAATGTGGTAGGCAGGCGTCATTGCTGTGTTCACTGTGTTTCCAGTGTAGCGGTCAAAGATCATGTAGGACCTCCAGAATGGTCGCACTGGATGATGCTTGGCTTTCACAGCTAAATGGGCAGCACTGGCCATTCTCATTAGTCAGTCCGGGAAGACCCTTCCAAGTTGACCTGGAAGCAGAGAATTTGTGGAGTCTGTGAAACTCTGCCACACATAAAATAAACATAATAGAAATCTATAATTGTGAAATCAGACCTCTCCAAGTGGACGGCATGACGAGACAGAATGTTTTTCACCAGGTTGATGTTTGTTTCATACGTCTCATTTCCCATTTTCTTAGCAAAGTAAAGTTTGGCACGCAGGAAGTAACCGAGAGGCCATAACCACTCCTGAAAAAATGAGAAGAAAACATTCATCAGAAGCTGCATTATACATGCGAGGAGGGAAATGTGGTCTGTTTGCTTACTGGGCCCTGATGATAGTTGAAGCCCTTGGCTTGATTGAACTTATCATTATCCAAGTCATTGTCATAGACTCCACAATACACCATGTCACTGCAGAGAGAGGAAACACATCAGCCTCCAACCGAGTGCCATTTACGGAAAAATGTTCAAAGAAATTTAATTTAGATAGAAACTTAATTTAGGTTTGTGTGAAAACGTAGAAGTAACTGATGATAAATATTGTACATTAGAGGTTTATCAGAGGGGCCCATCATGTAAACCCCGCCCCACAATCTGACTTGAGACCACACACATTAGAACTTTGTAATCGATTTTCAATGTTTTAATCCAGAGATATCACAGACTAGACGACTAAGTATTAAACATGTTTAATACTTAGGATTTGAAATTGGGAAGACTCTGATGCATCCACTGACATTAAAATCATTAATTTGGCAAGATAATCTGATCAAATCAGCCTAAAATCGGAAGGCACCCATGATTGTCGGAAAGGCCAGATCGGGACTGAAATCTGTCACTGAACTAAAAGATTGGGGATTTTTATTAGTCGATAAATATATTTAAAGTCAATAATGATTTGGGGAATTCTGTCGTGTTGTGATGCGATGTATCTGTTGCTGTAAAGGTCGAGTGTTTAATACTGACTCAGGGTCCAAAGTCTTCATTCCCAGAGGTCCCAGCAACTTCTGCTCAGCTACATTTAGAGCCTCCCAAGCTCTGTCCAAAGTGAACAGCTCAGGAGCCTGCCTCACACACACACACACACACCCATGTGTAATAAAAGTTTTATTAGAATTAGTCTCATGGTTTAGAAGTCATTGTTGAGGTTGTTTGATGAGGTACTAACACACAGTTATTGCTGACAGCACTGTATATGTTTTTTTAGCAGTATAATGAAATGTTTTCATTATTTTTCAATGAAAACTCACAGACGGAAACTAAACCTTGGACTGAACATTAATCAAATATAAATGGGCTCAGCACTTGTTACTTACCACCACCATGGCAATAGGAAAGTTAGGCCGGAGCTGGTAATCACACCAGGGACTGGAAGCCCCAAAACTGTCCTTGTAGATGCCTCTTTTGTGGACCAGCTCTGGGTGTACCTCTTCAGGGTCTTGGGGATCATGGGAAATGTAGAAGTTCTTCTCAAAGTTTTCCTGGATCTTATGATCCCACTCCATGTATGACATAGAATATGTCTGTCCTGAAATCAAGCATTTAGGATCAAAGAGATGGATTAAAGCTGGTCACAGAGACAGTAAAATCCACTCATCCTTTAAGTTCTGATGTGTTTCCTCCGCCCTGCCTCGCCTCGGCCAGACTGCCGGCCACTGATTGGTCAGAGCGCCGTCACAGGAAGAGACGTCCGACACAAGATCACAAACCCTGCAGCTTTATTTCACTAGTCACATGTTAGTGTGTGTCACATGTAAACACACAGCCGTGCAGTGATGACTCCGCCCACTTTGAGTAGGTACTATTTTTGTAGTGGAAAACCAACCTAAGCCGTGCCGTGCCGAGGTGAGCTGAGACGATAGTGGAAAAGCGCCATTAAATGGTCAGAAATACTAAATAAAGAAAGGGAAACAAACTGTTTGCTGTTATTATTTATTACTGATTTGCTTTCATTCAACCTTTTCAGTTGATCTAATGTGAATGTGAATGCCAGGCTGGAGGGAGGCAAACAGGCCAAAGTAGATCAAGCTGCAGCACCACCCAGTGTCATCTTTAAGAAATTGCATTAACCTGATTAAGGGAGTCTCAGGTAAAGCCAGATAAAGTGGTGCATATTACAGTAACAATGAACTGCTTCAATGCTACATTTTAAATTTAGGGAAGATAAGATTCTAACAACAGAACACTATTGAGCAGAGTGTTTCCTTTAACATGTGACAAACACTAATGAACTTACCTTCTGTGTGTATGTTGACTCCTGCATAGGGGAAGTGCCCATTGTTGTGGAGCTTCATAAGCCAGCGTACAGTGGACTTACACAGACCCACTATCTCCACTGCAGAACCATCCCTAATACATAAAAGATGCAGTAATCTGAACAAGGTGCGTGGATGTTTTATTTTGCTCAGTCATGCTTGAATTACCTAAATGCCCACACACACACACACACACACACAGACCTAGAGGCCTTCCGGCTTTATACCTGCAGAACCTTGAATCGTGCAAACCGTGCAACAGATCTGACAAACGAGAACATTACTGGGTCGTTTTCATTCTTTCTAGAAGGAGATCCTTTCAGGTTAGACTGGTTTCTTTCTAGGTTTACTGTTTTGCAATATGATAGGATGGAATGTTGGACAAAGAAGTGTTTACTTAGAGAAAAGGTACCTGGGTGTAGCAGGGATTCCTTTGTTGTGTGCCCTTTCACTTTCACCCATCTTGTTCATCCAAGTTCCACAGTTGAAACGGTTTCCTCCGTAGACGAAGCCAGTGCTGTGGTCAACTCCTGCCTCTACGTTGAATCCTAGTGACAGTGAGACAGTAAATAAAATGAAACCACACTTGTGCGCCTCTTCTGTGGTCTTACACAACTCAGTCTGTGAGAGGGGGAGACAGAGAGTGTGCTTTACCAACACCAACTCTTCATAAAGGCCCCATCATTGGTCTGGTTACTCCATCACTGGTAACAACTAGTAAAGAGTCTCAAAGACTGAGCCAGTAACTACAATTAAACACAGTTCAGTATCAGCAGAGAGTCTCAGAGACGGAGAGAGTGCCTCAGGTGTGAAACATCTGTCCATGCTCGTCTGACGAGAGGATCTCAGGATGAAGACCTGTGATTTCTTGGTTTGTCCAAGATTTAACAGACATCACCCATGTGTTTCTGTTTTGCTATACAGACCACATGTGTCCTCTGCTTGTTCCTGCTAAAACAAATGTGGTTTTAATATTGATTTTAGATTCATGTTGATGAGTCACAGATGTTTTTATTTTATAATGCTGATAGTTTTCATCCCAAATGAACATTATTTAACAAATGCATGCATTGCTGACCATCACAATGCTACTTATGCAGTACTTCTATATACTGTATATTGTAGTTTTTTATAAATCAGAGTGCAATACCTTGTTCAGTCATGTTGTGATCAAAGTGTGGCCATGCGTGGATCTCTCTGAACTGGATTCCCTGCATGTGACTCTGCATAGCCTCCTGGATTATATCATACAGTGGCTGATCCTGAAGCAACAAAACACTCTATAGTTAGCAATTCAAATGTAATAGTACATATTTTATTTTTACTCAGCTTCAAAAACTTTGTTTTAAAGCCTTGTATATGATTTTTCAGCTTGATTGTGTCACTGACAGTTGCTAATTGTGAAATATTTTAAAACATGGCCTGTGGAGACCCACTGATGCCTTCCTGTATATATTATTTATATTATCATTTATAAATGCAGGATAATACACTTTATGATACAATGTCAATGTCAACAATCTTAAAACACAAACTGCTATTGCTCATGTTATCATTTGCTTGTGGTATGATGTAAACAGTGAGGACACCTATAGAGCACAGCACACACACAGTCTTACTGAAGCTCCTCCGGTGTTGGGGTAAATCCTGGAGACTTGACAATTTAGAATGGAGATGCCATCAGGCACCATTGTGCAGTACTCCTGGATACTTTGCAACCACCACCACACAGCATCCCTGCTGTTGTATCGAGCGCTGCCGCCCTCACCCAGCAGGTTAGGGATCAGACCATAACACAGAGCTCCTGCAAATGTCAGTATGATGTTCCTGTGGAAATAAAACAGAACACTAATCATGCTCAGTCCAGCGGAGAGAGACCAGCATGTTACAGGAACAGTGATGAATTTAAATCTGATGACAATAAGGTGCATAATGCATACTCTACTCTTACTCTTTATTTTATTTGGCATTAGAAATGTGTATCTTTGATCTATCTAATTCTTAAGTATATTATCTTTCTTGTTTTTCATTTTTATTACATTGATATTCACATTTCATTTTATTTTTCTCTGGGAAACCTGTGGGACCTCTTCATAGAACCCTTGGGGTCCTTTGACCTGTTATTGATCAGCGTTGTTCAAAGAGGCTAAAATTCTCCCTAAAGCAGTTTGAGGAGTGCCTACTTCTTCAAATATGTTCAAACTTCCATGTGTGTCTTTAAAATCTAAGAATAGTATTGGTTAGAATTAGGAGGAGGAATCTTTTATTGGGCCAATGATGAGGTGAAAGTGTTGCACACAGTGCTTGTTATTCATTAACCATTTAACATGAATCAGTCGTGGACAAGGATGTAAATGTCATGACTCTAAGACCTGGAAGAAATAGCATCTGTTGTAAACTATAAACATGATGCTCGTTAAATAATACTAGATATTTTTGTGGATGTAGTCGAGGAGTTGTGTGGCAGACTCAGACTCACCGAGCCTCCAGGTGTCTGCCAGTAAGCAAGAGCAAACCTCTCAGCGATATGAAGGTCTCACGACCCCAACAACGGAACGTGCCGGCACAGAAGTGAGGAAAACCTGAAGTCAAAGACAAGCAAACATTACTGGAGCATTGGTGGCCCTGCATGAATCACCTCAGTCCCTCATATAAGCGTTATATGATTTGCACTCTACTGAATCATACGATGCAGCTTTTTTGGTCATGAGAGTATTATGTGCTTGATTATGTAGCCTACAGTGTAGTAACTACTCTACGGCCTCTCTCAGTCACATACTGGTGAAGTCTGAAGTCTTTTATTATACAGACAGAGACAGAGACACAGACAGTCCAACACCAGCCTTTTAGAAATACAGCTGCTAATATCACAGCCAACCAGAAAGTCCACAAAGTGCAAACTGTTGGACATCATAAATAACTTGCTTATCGTCCATTATCTGCTCATTATCAATGTGCACCTGAGTTGTTTTCAGCTGTTATTCTCGTCCATTTCAATGTAACAGGACACATTTACCTGTGTGTCATAATATACTGTGTTATTGCTACTCTACATTGATACTAAAGACATAGTATTGTCAATAAAGTGGATCATTGTGTTACATCATAACAACAGGAATAGCATATTTAATTGGTCAAATAAAAAGTTGTGAAGGACACTGAACTTAGTGAATATTTTCCAATATCTAGACAGCAGTGGTTTTGCTTATGTACATTATTTAGTCACTTCTGTACTTCTATACTCTTTTATTGAGATTTATTTCCTCCTAATTTAGCCGTCTGTAGAACCACCCTGGGACATTAGCTGAAAACCCAGTACATAATATATTATAATATCGCTTAAGTGAATGTTTCTGTCTAAATAACGATGTATGCATATACACACAAACACAAATGTACATACATACAGTTTCTTATCTAACACAGACCTGCTGCCAGTGACACACAGTGCTGGTCCTCGTGGTTTGTGACCTCATCAGAGGAGTGTGTGGCATCTTTTAGGTGAGGAGAGAGGGTGGGAGGGACCCAACATGGACTCACACTGCACATCTGCACTGAAACCAGTGCCAGCTGTTTAACGAGGCTGGATCCGTTTTGCACAAAACTGCAGACGATAAGGAAACATGACAAACACACAGTGAGTGACTTTCATAAACCAAACTATTCAACATCACAGGTGGTTTATACATGTGAATGACTGCAGAAGACTTAATAATGCAAAGAGAACAAAAGAGCACAAACCTTGACATGAAGTTGAAAGCAGCCTCCAGAGCAGTGGTGTAGACGCCCTGGATGATGGCGTCAAAGTAGCAAGGTTTCAGGTAGGATGGGATGTGCTTCAGGTAACCAAATATCGCCTTTAACCAAGAGCCTACCTACAAGTCAAAGGTCAACATCAGTCAACCCTATACATACTATCTGGTGTCAAACACTGCACAAGCAAAGCTTTAATTATCAGTTATCAGACGTTATCAGATTTCATATTTTCTAATTGATTTACGCTGTTTTTCTGAATTAACGAGGTGATTTTTCTACAAGTAAATAAATAAATAAATGACGTCAGACTTGTTTTTGAGATGAAATGATCCTATAATTTTTACCTCTTTTTTTGAATGCAATGCACATCTGTACAGCCCACCCCTGGAGTTAGCTCACCTCTGCCACAGCTCCCCCTTTGGCCAGAAGTCTGTTGGTGATATAGTCCAGCATCCAGTCTCCCTGTCTCAGGTTTTCACAGAGTGGATGTCCCAGATTGTTCTTGGGACGAATCTCTGCCATCACTGACATTAGCCCTAAGACCCAAAAACTAGTCATGAATATTGACACTGAAAACTGATGATGATGATGATGATGACTGTGTGTTGTTTTAGTACCTTGTAAGCCTCCATAGTTGAGTGGTGACCAAGAAGGAATGCTGTAACATCCTCCTCCGTCCTCCCTCTCTTCAGCATCACAGCGGTAAAGCAGGATGTTCATGTCTGCCAGTGTTAGACTTGACATGATGCTGACAAAGAAGAGGGAGAATAGCACTTTTCATTTGGACAGAATGCCAGAATTCTGTGTGTAGGTTTAGCCCATGAAACAACACAAAGACCCAGGATGAGCTTCGTCTGTTGCAAAAGGTTTGTGAGGCTCAGTAAATCAAAAAGTTTATTCTACCATTTAGAAAACAACAGGAATGACATCGATCTTTATTAAGAATCCCTTTAAAGATAAAAATGAAATGCAACAATCATGTAACTCTGAAACAATGAAACACAAAAATAGTAATGTAACCGATATGTCAATCATAAAGTGGTTCCGCCTTTCAGACAGTTCCACCAATCATCATGCATCAGCATCCATGCCCGCCCACTGCTCCATTGACTCCCAGAAAAGCTGAGCTTCCCTGGAAGTGAGGAATTTGCTGCGTTCATCAGTCACTGTGTCGCTCACCGCAGTGAAAAAAGCTGACCTGTGCTGTTCCATAGAGATCATTTGAAGCTGAGCTTCTACTGGTTTTAACGCACCAGCTTGACCTGTCGGTGACGGTGGACAGGTATTTATTTGCGATTGTCATTTTTAATGATAGAATTCAAACCTCATCAGTGGTTTGGTGAGAATAAGCGGAGTGCTGTTTTCAGCCAGGCTACCACTCTGGTACCGAGGACTGAACTGGATCAGGTGGTGTCTCAGAGATCCCAGCTGCTCCTGGGACTCGGGCTCCAGAGTCACTCTGTATAAGAACACACAACACAAGTGGATCCCAGCCACAGCAGACACACGTTGTCCACAACACTCATAAATTCATCTTGTTACTCATGAAGTGAGATCTCTTACTCACCTGAAGATGATGATGCAGCCTGGCGTGAACTTGTCAAGCACTATCTCCTGAACAACAGTGTTGTGCTTTGACACCATGTCTGCCCTCTTCACCATCTCACTGTCCTTCAGCTGCAGGAATTTTGAAACACCTTAAAAAGTCTATTTCGTGTTTGTATGTTTCATGACACACTGGGTACTGTAGTACAAACCTGAATGTGTTCTTTAATCTCAACAGTGGATGGAACTCTGACGTTTTTGTCATCTTCATCTTCAGAGTTGGTGTTGCTCACAATGGTTTGGGCCTCTAAAAGCACCTCCTTCACCTGACCTGTAAAGATCAAGACCCTCTGAGGATTAGGACAATATTAGAGACACATGTGCATGTGATTGCATCACTGTTTACCTGGTATGAACAAAGGTGGAACATGATCTGTGTCCGGATTCTTGAGTGGCCTCCGCAGCACAGCGACCACAGACTGCTGGGTGCTGGGACAGTGTCTGCTCACTGCCATCACTCCCTCTGACAGCTGTTCCACATACACCTGCACATCCAACCGTGACACTTGACAGATTTATAGTATATAGAAACAAATACGAAGCCATCCGACCATGTTATCCTTCACACGAGGATCCAGCGTGCAGGGCCAACATACAGAGATAAACAGCCATTAACGCTTACATAGGGCGTTTCATTGATGGCAGCTGGGATGAAGGACTTAAGGTAGTTGTTGTGGGAGTGGCTATAAAAAGCTGACCTCAAGGCAAATGGACTTCCTGCTCTTGTGTTTCTTTTGATTATTTTCTTAGTTTTACCTGTTTGTTTGTTCTTGCTGCTGCTTCTTTTCACTGCTTTGTCTCTTAATCTGAAATATGATCGGTAAGGACAGTGACGCAGGAGATGTGTTCTGCTCAGCAGGAACATCAGCCAACTAGGTCTACGCTCTTTCTTGCATTCTCGCCTCTCATTCCTTTCATTGAAAGGATAGGCTTTATTCTCATTGAAAATGCAGAACACCAAAACAAGGACACTTCTTTGGCACTCCCTGGTGTGTAAACACAACACAAAAGAGCAATAAAATAAAATCATTTTAGTGTCAAACCGCAGCTTAATAAGTACAATGGATATTTGGGAAGAAGTGTGGAAGCCTCGCTTAGTCACATGTTTTGGACATACAACCCTGAACCCTACAAAAATGAAGAATGGAAGAATTGTCCTCAATTCTCACCTTACCTTTTGTTTGCCCTCTTTGTCACCACCACAAAAGACAATGTACGCTTAACCGAGATCCAATGCTGGAGCTTTATTTTGTGCTGCAGGTTTGATAGATTATGCAGATTCAGTACACAGTCTGTTATTCAAATAAACATTTCCAAAAGGCATGGTGCCCACTTTTGAAGTAAATTCTAAGCGTTGGATTTAATTGAAGATGTGTGCTCAGTTTATATTTCTCTCTAAATTCACAATTGATCAATTCCTGCCTTTGGTTTTAGCCTCTCTCCCTTTCTCTTGTTATTGTTGAACCTGACTTCCAGCTCACCAGTTTGTTTTTTTGTCATGCTCCAGGGTTGGAGGACCGTCCTATTGATGATATTGTGGCTGTTATTTGGATTGGGGAGGATTTCAGACTTTGATTTTTGATCCAATTGTTATAGCATTGACTGTGTGTGTGTGTGTGTGTGTGTGTGTGACAGAACACACCTGACTGAAGCCCTTGACAGCCAACTCCTGGTGAAGTGTGTTCAGTGCCAGTTTGGCAGCAAGAATGCCAGTTTGTAGGTTGATCTGCTCGTGTGTTTGAGCATCGGAGTTCCAGCAGGTGTACAGATGATCCTCTGAAAGCTGAGCAACACAATCATTGAGGTTGAAGGTGAATCCATGCAGCTAACTGAACAGATGAGACGGTACGAGATAGAACGTGAGCATTATTTCTGAATATTTATGTTTCCCAGATGGACAGGTTCTCAATACATTACAATAAATGTCTATGGTTTTGCACGTTATACAAATACGCTGCCTGGCCAAAAAAAACTAAAAATAAAGGCTCACGCTCTAATATCTTGTTAGACCACCTTTAGCTTTGATCATGGCACTCGTTCTCTGTGGCATTGTGTCGATAAGCTTCTGCAATGTCACAAGATTAATTTTGTGTTGCATGAGTGTTGCATTCATTTTTCAAAGATCTTGTATTGATGATGAGAGAGTCCACTGCGCAGAGCCTTCTCCAGAACATCCCAAAGATTCTCAGTGGGGTTGAGTCTGGACTCTGTGGTGAAAACGATGTCTCACACTCCCTGAACTGCCCTCTCAGGGAAGAAGAAATCCATTGATGGAATAATCTGGTCATTCAGTATATTCAGGTGGTCAGCTGACCTCAGAATGTTGCTGAACCTAGACCAGACCAACTGCCAAGACTATCAACAATAAACGGCTACTGTAAAAAGTTTTTTTTGGCCAGTAAGTGTATAACTTAAGCTACAGTAGGCAGGATTACTGGAAACAGTTATTGAGTTTCATTTGCAGGTTCATTTGCAAGATTTAGAAGCTCATTTCTCTGTGGACTTCTATTTAGATGGAGTACTGTATCTTTAACTTAAAATACGTAAACACCATACAATCCATATGCAGTCAAACGTGAGACAGAGTCTTTACATTGTGGTGTTTTAAGTGTCTTTGGTCTGACCTGATGAGGAAGCAGTACATCATGTCTTCTGCTGCTCCCTGTTGCACAACAAGCCATAGAAGCCAGAGCAGCGTTGGGCAGGAAGTTGTAAACTGAATCTTCCTGAAAGAACAGGTGCATGTTTAACACTTCACCAATTCTAAAAATGGACGGTCTAACCAGGACAATATGGTTCAATGTACATCAAGTGACTAAACGTTATCAGCTATCGCTCAACTGCATGCTGCACCATAATTGTCTCCAGGACCACATGTTGGCCCTAATCACAGGTGAATACATACCTGGATTGGTCTGTGGTTTCTGGGGCTGACATCCATGAACATGGTGTGAGCCACATCAGGGATCAGTGGCTGAAGGTTGGGCTGGAAGAAGGCACCAACAGGCTCTCGACCAAACCAGGACAACCAGCATTGCTCTTTTTCACTGTCTGCAGCAAGAACACGGTCTGGAAGAGAAAAACAGGGACGAGGTCAAACCGGCAGGAAGTAACGATGACTGGGTTTCATGTCGAAACATTCAAAACGCGGCTTAAACTTCCCAGTCGCTCAGATTAACGCTCAGTGACCAAGTCTGTGTCAAACGGTCTTTGTGACTTTTACATTCAAAAAATAGAAAAGGTGCACAGTGAACATCGTAGGTACCAGGTTAGGTATCAGCTTATTTAACCACTGCACCAAATAGAATCACATCCAGCTAGAGATTCACAGTAAATGTGAACACCTCATTTATTCACGTACAACCAGAATATCACAGTGAATATAGAGACCAAATGTTGACTTTAACCTTCGATTCCAGGCAAGACACCTTGTAATATTTGATAAGGGTTCATAGGACTGTTAAGCACGTGGTAAAAAAGTGTGTACAATCTGGCATTTGTACTCCTAATTCAAATTACTTTGTGGTTAACCTTGTTTTTCTTCAGTCTTACTTCTTATCAAAGTAAATCGCTCGAGCCGATGGACATAAAGCTGAGGCTGTTTACAGCTGATAATCCTGTGAGCTACAACACACAGGTCTGGTCTCGCAGAATAAATGTGCCGGGTTAAGCTTGTGCTGCAGCTCCAAAAACACAACAAACACACCACACACCATGCACATGTGAGCAGAGTGCTAAGACCACAAAGACAAGAAGACACAGCAAAGGTAACATGTGTCTGAAATCTGAAGATCAGTGGGAAAGCATGGGTCAGACTCAAGTCCAGGTGAATGAGTCGTTGCAGTCGAGGTCCAGGTCCAGTTGCAAGTCTTTAGAGATTGTGTCGTGTCTAAATCCTCACATTTTCATCCTTCATCTGTGGGTCATGAATGTGTATGTGGGATGCAGTGCAGAGATTTAGTTTCAGCAGTGACCAGAGTGGCGCAGGGGTCGGGGGTCAGTACCTCGCATCAAACTGGTGATTCCCAGGCGGTTTACAAAGACATTCTCAATAAGCTGACTGCTGGTAAAGAGCTCAGCTATCACATAGAGGTTAGGCCTGATGGCTCTGGCTGCTGCAAGCATTGCCTACAGAGAGCAACACAAAAAACACACGGCAATTAACCTGGAGTCCATCCACCAGTCATGGGTTTCCTCTTATAAACAGGTCAGACTTCAATGTACATTTTAACAACAACAACAACAAAACAAAACCTAATAATTATCAACACTAGATAGACGATATAGTTTCAGGATGTGTATAATACTTCCCTATTTGGATATCTGGTTCTTGTTGCTTTGCTTAACTGCATTTAGAGTTTAACTGCAGGGAGTATTAGTGCATCCTGAACCAAAACAGTCTCCAAAAAACTAAACCACATTACCACATAGTGATGTTTCATTACTTGTCTGTTAGGTTTATTAAGGTATGTATTTATTTATTTATTTATTTAAAACAAAATTGCGTGTGTACAGCTGTTGGCATTACTGAGGAATAACGTGGACATGAATGTGGTTATGGTTCGGCAGAAATTAAGAGCTAAACAAATCCATTTCAAACATTATAATTAAAACACATACAATGTTCATCATAGCAGTTTAAAAACACACAATAATGGGTATTGAGTATTGTATTCTGCTGTTTGACAATGTCTTTGTGTCGCTCACCTTTCACATTACACCCTTTCACCCTTTCACCCCACGAGTAAGAATTTAGTCTCAAATACTTGTCAACTATCTCACTATTGCAATATATCAAAAAAATGCTCATAAAATTGGAATTTTAAAGAATCTATAATAAAAAAATCTAATGATACTTATCTCAATGTCAGAATGATATACAGCATGTAAGTTTAGAGTCGGAGTTGGAGCGTACCTCTGCCACATGCACAGGGGTAGAGAGGCAGTTGACCAGACATAAACCAGAGAAGACAGTGGCTATAATCTCTGTGTATGTCTTCATACGAGTCCACAGGAAAGGACAGTCCTCTGGTTTGTCTCCATAACGAAGCTTGACAGTGCTGTTGTGACAGACCAGCTTTCTCCACAGGTAGACTTCAGAACCTGAGAGAACACGACACAAGGCTTAGTTCTCGCTCTATTCAGTGTAGAAGATTTCAGTGGCCTGGTGTAGAGAGCAGGTGTCACTGATGGAAGTCAATTACAAGACACTTGTATGAAAGTGAAGTGTTCAATGTTATCTGTAATAAATCAGAATTGAATTGATGTCAGAGGTGTTAATCACTCGATGAGGCAATGTATTGTTT
Source organism: Solea solea (assembly GCF_958295425.1). Classification (NCBI taxonomy): domain Eukaryota; kingdom Metazoa; phylum Chordata; class Actinopteri; order Pleuronectiformes; family Soleidae; genus Solea; species Solea solea. Next base: position 1,413,359 of record NC_081134.1, on the reverse strand, counting down.
CACAGATATCTACTGGAATAAAGGAGGGTTCAAGGTTTTTTAGGCGTTAAAATTGACTGTGGAAATGAGAAGTAAACAAATCTGCCACACTGCTGACCTCTGGTCTTAAGTATTACTTTACCTGCAGTTACTAGGACACTGACTGTTTCCCCTTTATATTCTCCTGCAGCCTTTGGATACACAAAGAGAGGCGTTCTAATTTTTCATTTGAGCTTTTTTTGTGCTGCTCTTAATCTGGTTTCATACTCAGAAGTTGTATTGTCACAGTTTCCTAAATCATAGCTTTGGAGCTCATGGTTCCAATAATCCTTTGCTTCGTTTGAAGGCTGCACCATGGACTGTTGCGTACCTGGTTCAGCCAGGTTCCTTTGCACATCATTCCCCTCAACAACGCCATCATGAGCCAGGATGTAACGCGCCTTGTCTTTCTTCTCCATTAGCTCCATTTCCTCATCAAACGTCATTTCTTCAAATGGAAAGGTGAAATATCTGAAGGAGGTTTAGTCACAGACTGTCATGAATATTTCTAAATGATTGAAAATACATTCTGGATCTATATTCACGTATTGGTCTGATGTGAGCAGGTTGTTGCTGGTTTTGTTCTGTTCAGACTTCTGTTGTTTTGTTTTCTTGGGTTGTCTGTGTCTGGTTTTCTTTTCTTTGTTTCCTGTTTTCTTTTGTAGTTTTTCCTTGTTGAATTTCTGCTTCCTGTGCTGTCTTCCCTTTGGATTGTCTGCTCTGTCCTACTGTGATTCACCTGTGGGGTGGGCTGCTGTGTGTGTGTGTGTGTGTGTGTCTGTAATTGTGCGATAAAATAATGGAGCAAGTGCCCGACTGACTGCCAATCATTTGTGTCCTCTTAAGTGAAATATAAATTCAAAAAAATTAATTGTTTCTAAAGAAAAGCACTGCAGTGCTCTATAAGCTGCCCTTGCAACTGTGTTTCCAATCACACCGTTCTGAAGTTTCCTTCAGCCGCTACATGACAGTGTCTTTTGGGACACGATATTCAGTGCTGAGTAGAAAATGACCATCTTGGTGATAGAAAGTCATGATGTGCTGTAAAGGATGTCCCTTCATAGGTAGACACAGGTGTGTGAGAAGGTGCCTGCCCCACCGGGGCCCGTCCAAATTTAACTTTTAACACATTTAAGTTGTGTGTGGTGAGGCTACCTGGGACAAAGAGGGCGTCTCCTTGTGACTGGACCCAGTTTAGTTCCATCATCAGCGACACGGTCATGAATTACACTTCTTAAAATGCTCTCAATTGCCTGAGGAGACAGAACAACGACGGTGAGTTTGACAAAAATGTGTCTCAAAACAAAATGGCACTCACACATGAACACACTTGCTCTGTGCGCTTGGTCGTCTCTTTATACAACTCTGAGTTGAGTTCCTCCAGTCGTCCTCTGAAACTGGTGCAACAATCCTGGATGTCTGTTGGGCTCATGCTGTTGTTACTGAAAAAGAAGAGAAAGATTCATATGTGATGTGATATGTGACTGTGATGCACCTGAGATCAGTCAGTGAAGCAGTGGTTTAGTCTGATTTCATTTCTCCAAGCAGATGGAGCAGCAAACCTGAAATGTCTTTTTCCAACATTTAATAGAAGTGGACAGTAAACAGTGTGCTAGTGATTGGTTTATAGTTACACACTGTATAATATTCTACAGTATTATAATGTTTATTCCATAACGGACACGTGTCAAATGTGTAATGAGTAAAGGTCAGTGTGGTGAGGTTGTAAAGAAGACGCACCTGTGGGGAGTAAATACATCCAGGGCAGAGTCCATGTCCACTGTGTTTCCAAAGCGTTGGTGCTGAGGGTTCTGCACCAGATTTAACTGCGTCTTACACTCTGGACTGGACCTGACACGTGAACTACCTGGATTAACAAATGTCCACAAACACAAACACGAACACAGACCATCAGCATATGCGTCTTTGTGGAATGTAAAGGAATTATAAGACCTTCATTATAGATATAGATACATATACAAGTAGTTCAGGGCTTTTAAGTGTGGTTGTATGAGGCACCTGAAGTATATAGACTCCAAGTTCAAGCCTAAGACTTAAACGCTGAGTAAAAGCAAAGGCTAAAAACAAAATATGTTGTTGATTCACTTCTGCCTCCATCAGTGAGTGCAAGTGTGTTATTTTGTGACTTCAGTGTTTAAAATCATCCATTTGGATTTACCTGAGTGACATGAACTCACCAAACAAGGCAGCAGTAGATCAGCAGCTCCCCACTGACACACACATTTAGCTAAATCCCAGTGCAGTCAGTGCTGACCACATACAGTCACATTTGGCATTGTGTGAATTATCACATCTTGTCACTATTGTTGTGTCAGTTTTGTCTTTTCTTACGTTCACGATCAGAACTAACTGTTGAAAGGATGGAAAGGATGATGCATGTTTGTCTCACCATCCTGCAACAGCTGTCTGAACTGCTCCACTGCTGGATCCACACTGACCTGCAGGAATTCCCACAACCTGAGCCTGGAGAAGACCTGCTGCCACAGTATGCAACGCAGAGCCTGACACACACACACAAACACAGAGGAAACACATGGTTAACTCTTAAGTATATTACCTTTTTGTGTTTGATTTGAATGAAATTTATATTCATATTTCTTCTTATTTTTTCTCTGGGAACCCCCTGGGACCTCTTCATAGAACCCTCGGGGTCCCTGGACCTGCTATTTATAAACATTGTTCAAACTACTATAATAGTTTCTGTCGTGTGGACTAAGTTATCAGATGTCACTGACAGCAATAATCCCATTTGAATACCATCAAAGGTTAATATTATTATTGATAAACAAGTATGAGATGTATGGTTCAGTGAAGAAATCAGTGAAGTCTCACATTTATGTGATGTTCATCTTGAATGAGTGCTGGAACGCCGGCTTCAGTATATTTCCCATCAGCCACCTCGCAACTGAGGTGCCACAGAGCTCTGTCCAGGAGCCATGCTGGTTTCAAATGAGGGGAGTTCACCAGATTGTAGCCGCACTCTGGATGAAGGTGGATCCATTCACTGTCAACCGCTACAGATGGAAGAGAAAAGGAAAGTTATGCATTCATTTATTCATTTAAATTGGTTGTTTCTGTCATTAATGTTGTAATTTACACAGCTCATGATGAGGAACTGTCTTTTTGTCCTCAAATATTGTGTTTTGTTCTTTGCTCTATTCTTCTTGTTTTCTATTGTTTTCTATTCTGTGCAGAATAGAACACTCACCCTTTCCATGCAACTTGCCCTGTGTGATATGACTGAAATGTTTTTTTTTTAAAGTTTAGTAAATGAGAGATTAGTTATTTTCCCAGCTTTACAGGAACATGAGAATACAAGCTGCAGTGATATATCGTGGCTTTTAGTTGTTTAGTTGTTTTTAAATGCAAGTCTGAATAGGAAGAACGGCGCTCATGTTCTGACAAAGTGCGACTTGTTGCCAGCACAGAACTGTCTACACGACCTGCAGCATGAACACAGACTAAATGTCAGTGAGGAAACTGAGAAGGTGACGCAAGAGCCACAGCTGCCTTCAGGAAAGGCCAACAGCTGTGGTTTATTTCCACGCCAGCAAAGTCACTGTCCGCGATAAAAATAAGACAAGATCGTTTTTCACTCATCAGTAAAAAATAACAAACGGCAAAGAATACAATACTGTCATGATGCAACTGATAATATTATAATCCAATACAGTAACCTACAAGCCAAGTGATTATCTCAAGTTCTGACATTTTAAGTACATTAAAATGATAAAAAATGGACACTTTGCTGTATTCACGTCCAACATGCTGCCATCACTGGGAGAGGCTGCGCTCAGAAATCATATTTTAGCCACTTAACAAAAAGCTCAAAAAATCTATGCCTGCTTCAGGGGCTTTGGCGAGACTCTTCGCCCCCAGATTGTAATGTGAAGCGCTTTGAGTGATCATCAGGACTAAATACAGACCATAAGAATATACAGGGTTTAAAAATGTACAGTTGATAAGATATCTTAACCAGATTAGTTTTATTATAATCAGTGGTTGTCGAAGTTTTTATTTAATACACCTCTATATGAGCACCATTAGTTGCACGAAGCACATCAAGACGGTACTCGATTTCTTGCCACGTTCGCTGTAGCGATCAGAAATCTTTTGCTTCAGGTCAGTAATGTCGCGTATCTTTGTTCCATGCACGATATCTTTAACATAAACCCCATAGAAAGAAGTCCAAGGGAGTGATCTCTGGTGAACGTGGTCCCTTCCAATCCACTGACGAACATGCAGTGTGTGAAACACACAATTTCAATGTGATTACAAACTTTGATAAACACTGATTACAATAGAACAAATGTGCTTACGATATCTTATCAACTGCCTTTGTAATAAAAAAAATTTAAATTGTAAAGAGACTTTATGGACACCCTGTATGTCTGCCTCACTCACTCACTCACTCAGTCACTCACTCAGTCACTCAGAGCACCTGATCATGAGTCTCTTTTCTTTGTCGTTGGTGATTTTCAGTCTCGCGGTCTCTGTTTCTGGTTGTTCTGGTTGTTGCAGACTATTTCGATGTGTGCGCCCTCGGGTTTGGGCGCTCAGTACTTCATGCATGACTCTACCTGTATTGTTGTAGATCACATCAGTGATGCAGATCATCTTCCAGTCTCTTCTCAGGGTCTCCACCAGATCACCCACATGGGTCCAGGTCTTCCCATCAGGTGAGAAGTCAGGGTTCAGCTCAAGCTGATCCACAATGGAGTAGCCACCACCAGATACACTGAGCACAGTCTGCAGTGGTGAAAAGTGGATCATGTTGTAACCTAGACAGAACAGAGTCATCACATTTGAGTGAATTTGTGTATAGCAGCAGCATTTTTAAATTCAGAATCATCAGTCGTATTTAAGAGTCTCCCAGACCTAATTTATGAATTTTGGATTATTCCTCTTAATGCCAGGTTGTGGTGAAGTCAATAAAAGCTGTCAATTCTTTCTGAGACTTGGCACAAATGCATCAATGTCAATGGTTTTTCACTCCCAGGACTCTGATTGGTCTTCAGCTGTTTAGAGACACGGTGACAAGACGAATTCTCACCGTGAGAAAACCAGCAGTTAAAATGCAGTTTCTCTTTCCTGGCAAAATATAAAAGGCACATTGCGCATTTAATTACTATTATGTGTCACTGAGCCAATACGGAATAGATTTTGAAATCATCACCGCAGAGTAAGAGTTACAGCATAAGACTGGTCTCACTGTGCTGCAGGACGGAGCTGGCTCATGTGTCCCCCCTTTCCCACTCCCCACTTTTGCCCTCTCTCACCCTTCATTACATCCCTATCATTCACCCCTTTTGTTGCCATCTGTATCCTCCATCCAGTTCTTGTATGATATTAATAGCATATATTCATAAATTGACTGTGTGTGTGTGTGTGTGTGTGTGTTGGTTTGTGCACACTCACCGGTCTCCTTTGTGACCTTGAGCCTGTCCATCCATTTGTCCAGAGGGCCGAGCTTCTTAGTTTGGTATGTTTGGCTGCTGATGCAGTCCAGTGGCAGGATGTCATTATTGGCTCCTACTCTGAGCACTGGGTCAACAACAATGTAACCACCGCTGACTTTCTCTTTATTCCTGCCAAGGATACATGTATATTATATATATATACATATGTATATATATATATATATATATATATATATATATATATATATATATATATATACATATGTATATATATATATGTATATATATATACATATGTATATATATATATATATATATACACATATATACATGTATATCATGTATATATATGTGTATATATATATATATATATTTTTTTTTTTGCATGCTTAATGGAACACTGCTAAAGCAAAAAGCCATTCGTTGATTGCGGATCAACAGAGGTTTACATTCCGTTGATAAATGAGCATTTATTAGCACAGTTTAATTTGGCCCTTGGGGAAAAGTAATTGGGGACCGTTGGTGTAGTGTTGTCTTTGCAGATGAAACATTAAAACCACTCACTTTCTCATACAGACGTCCACAGACAAACATCTGCATTTTAAAGTCATGGCACACAGTACTTTTAACTGCTGCTGCCTCCATCAGTATGTTGAAATGTGTTATTTTGTGACTTTGTTGATTGAAATTCTTTGTTCAGATTTACACATGTGACATAAATGCTCCCTGCACAGACCTGCATTAAACCAGCAGCTCCTGCGTCTCTGTGAGCGAAAACACTTATTTTCATTGTGAACTTTGGTTAAGGAGAATGAGCATATATAGTTACTAAAGTGTCCTAGTTTCCAGAGAGGGTTGTTTAACAACAAGGTGAGGAGGCAAACATATCCATTAGATATCGTCCTTTTAAGCAGGCTTTTCATTTGGTGAGACCTTTGTGAAGTTGCTAAAAACTGTTTTTTACCAGCAACAGAAAAAAACCACCCGTGTGTGTATGCAGCTCAGATGTGTGTGGTCCTTCTGTCTCACATGCAGGATGTAGACTTCAATATATTCATGACTGAGGATTTTATGAACTATTAATGTAATAATGCGACAAAACAACTTACCCACAGCAGAAGTAGTACTGGTAAGTTCCAGCCACTGTCAAGTCTAGTCTGCAGTATTTATCACAGTCATCCTCCGGTCTGTTTGGATAGACCCAGTCCAGAGGATGAAACCTCAGGCGATCATAATCATGGCCTTCAGTAGGATAGTTGGTGTAGACCTGGACCTCTTTACCCTGGAGGGTCGGGCCAAGACGGAACTGCAGCTCAAAGCCTGCCGTGAACAGAAATGTGTTAACATACAGTACACATAGTGCCGTCAGGTCACAGACTGTGATTAACATGTATTATGTTATATATATGTTATATATATATATATATATATGTTATATATATATATTATGTTCCTAAACGACCAGAGACTGCACCTTCAGGACTCTAATGAAACTGGCTGTAAATTCACATTAAGTTGCAGAACACTTTTTTAAAAGATTGGGGAAAGGGAACATCCGTATTAATTGTTCACCCCTCACAAGATCAAGCATGTTCATTGTCTCATGTTGAAAATAAAATAATCTTTTTTTTTTTTTTCATACACACACCAATTGATGATAGTGAAATTGACTTTTTTTTTCATTTAACCAGTGGGCAACATATATCAGTGCCTGGGGGCCAACGAGGTTGCAATTCTTCTTCTTCAATTCTTGACCTCAATCCTTGACCTGTCGTAAGAATTAAACCAGTGATGCTCCAGTCTCAACTCACTGCCCAAAATATGCCCCATCTAATGTGGGGACTGAACCCACGGCCCCAGTTGGTGACAATAAAGTGCCTCTTTCTTTCTTTCTTTTTTGTGTACGTGCTCTGCTGCACTGAGTGGATGAATGTTCTTCTACAGGTGCAGTTTCACTTTGCACAAGCAGATCTTAACAAGCAGGCTTTTAAAGGTGCACATACCTATGAGTATTTGCAGGTACTTGTTACTGTCTTGATCAACCAAGATATCAACGTTCCAACAATGCACCTGACCCCACCCAGTTTTAAAAACCATCAAGCCCACGCACTCTCAGATGTTCTGTTCTAAGACTGTGGGAGCGTGACAGGTAAATGACAACTGCATCAGTCTGGAACGAGAAACACTCTGTGCTGTTTTGTACCAGATGTGCAGTAGGATGCGATATATCCGGCCAAAGAGAAACACCTGTTTCAGGTAGCATAAAAACACACAGCTCCAGAAAGGTGTGTTTAAAATAAACTCATTTTTATTTTATTCTTTTAACTGCTGACAACATTTCATTCTAAATATTGTAATATCTACGATTTATTTTGGCAGAAAACAAAGATTGAATGATGAAAATACTTCATTTTCAAACAACACCATTCTTATATTTCAACATAGAGAGAGTTAAGAAACAAATGTTTGGTGTTTTATTACAATTTTAACATGTCTTGGCATGCTCTTACCACTCTTTCACATTCCTGCTGACTAATATTACGACACTCCCGCTGCAACTATTTTATCAGATTTACTTTCTTTATCTGTTGGAATATTAAAACCCACCAGGAGCATGTCCTCATAACACCATAACATAATCATCAAATACACACTGATGCAGAAATGGCCTTCAGTCTGTTTGCTAAAGGTCTCATCCTGTAAGTCTCATACTGGTTTAGTTTAAAATGATCACATAAATAATAACTTCACATAAATAATCAATCCTCTTGATCACATTCCAGAGGTTGTGTGGTGCTTGACTGATTGACCTGACAGTGTGACATGAAGCACTGACTTCTCCAGACCTTTTCTTCAAGGAGACCTTTGTACGTGACTTGAGTCACGAATCCCTCACAGATAGTGAATCCACCCAATTTCATTTTTAATGACGCAACACCACATCATCACCCGACCGCCTCACAAACGTCACACTAGGTGTGACACACTGTGGCGTGCAGGTCTCTGAAGGAGAAGACCAGGTAAACGTTGTACTCTTTAAAGAAGATGACCTTACCTCAGTTCAGACCTCATGATTTCTAGCAAACTTCAACATTCATGAATCAAGGTTCTTTTTCTGGCTTTGCATGACTTCAGATTCAGATCTGCCTCCAGAATCCTGTTCTGATTCATCATTCGTTTACACCTCACTCCAACTGCTGTTTAAATGTGTTATAGGTCACTTGAGGTCGTCCTATAATGATTTAGTGACATTCAAATATGTTGTCGGAGTCGACTTTGCTTTTATAAACTGCTGAAATGTTAGAGGTAAAGTAAACTGATGCTCACAGTGTCCTTCGTCACTTAAGACCACATGAAGTACTTCTTCATTCAAAGCGTTCTGGTATGATGATAGTGATAACCACAGCTGCAGTTTTTATACTTTTACTTCATTAAATAAGGTTCAGGTGCTGCATCGGATGAAAAGACTGCTATACATTGAGATTTGAGATAAGTTTTGAGTGGTCTTTAATCATTTATTTTAATGTCTTTCCAGAGCTGCAAATCAGACCTGTGGTTCAATCTGTATTGTCGATTGTAAATTTCCCTGTAATATTTTCAACAAAAGAATATGTTCCCTAATAAAGTCAATGAATGAACAGAAATTAAATGAACTTCCTCCCAAAGCACTGCTCCACTGAGCATATAATGTATATACAGAACCTTTTACTATTAAATGTAGACCATGTAGACGCCACATTTTCTTTTAGTTAGTTAGTTTAATTCAGTCACAGGTATTCACAAATAAATGCAAGTAAATTTGTGTCAACGACGACGACGACGACGACGACGACGACGACGACATCTCACTTATGAGTAGCACTCTATAGTTTATAGTATATAGTATATAGCACTTATTGTAAGTAACTTTGAATAAAAACAAATGTAACGTGTTGACACATTTTAAACACACGTTCCTATAAATTAAATAACAGCATTCTACACAAAAGAAATAGACTGAAAAGCTCAAGCTTATTTTGCCTATAGGTTCTAAATGCTATCTGTCAGTATGTGATTTATAAAAACAATAACTTTGACTATTTGAATTGATTTAGCATGACAAACTCTATTAAATACACTACAATGTGGCATGATCGCCAGATCCTATCTGTACCTAAAAGAAGGATAGTGAATTGCCAGTCAGAGATAAAGATCAGAAGCAGAACCAGAGCAGGTCCCGGTCAATAATTGAACTCTGACTGTGCAGTATTATTAACATACTGAGGTTAAAGTCCACAGTAGTCCTACCTTGTTGCAGGCGGAACAGAGCTTGCTCCATGTTACTGAGTAGCAGCAGACCTTCTGCTCCGTCATCTGGTCTCAACATGCCATTCTGTTCTATTTAGACTGCCTACCATGAGGGGGGGGGGCACTGCACTGACAGTATGTGGTAACATGAGTCAGCTCTCCACACAGATCTCTTTATGTAGCACCCGTCAATCAAACAATCAAAACTATTGTAAATGAGATCATTACTTAACTTGCCCTCTAATTGTCAACGATTTATTAATTAATTTATTTATTAGATCAGGTATTTCTCACCTTACTCAAATGTATGTAAATTATATGAAGTGAGTGGGTTATACCTGTTCTTCTTGTGTCCCCACTGGCAGCCTTAACACTTAGAAGTATACCTTTACTTAAGGCATGGATGTTGTAAGTATGCATATGTTGACCTTTAATTTCCTAAAGGAACATGTTTTACATGTTTTCTTTCTTTTATTTGTTTTGGCTTCTCAGTGCAATATCACACTGTCTAATAATTATCAAAGTGATGTCGTTGGAGGTGCAAGAGCAACTTGTATTATTGCACATGTCCACGAGAGGGCGCTGTAGTCTTCTATGTAGGCAAATCGAGGCGAAGAAGACGCTCCACGAAACTCCCAGAATGCAACTTGGACCCAATGAGCGAGTGAGACCAGAGTCCGACACAGACCCAGTCACACAGACCCAGTGAACCAGTGAACGAGTGAACGAGTGAACCAGTGAACCAGCGCCGCCGTCGCCAGTGAAAGCGGCAACATGGCGACTTTCAGTAAATATGTAACCGCCAAAAACTCGTCCATAGCAGGCGGCGCGTTGCTGCTCTTGTACCTTCTGAGACGCAGAAGACGCACGAACAGACGGGACGGGTGAGTCACATTCAGAACACGGTCCAAAGCGAAGGAAGTTCCGGTTTTAATGGGACTTTGTTACTGCTGATCGGGATGCTAGTGTGTTAGCACCTGCGCTCTGACAGGTGACGGTCTGAGTCTGTCTGATGATCAATGATCAATGACGATGAAATACAACTGAACGCGACAGTGACGCGACAATGACACCAGTATCACGTCCTGTGTCGTGCTATTGTGTGTCTGTGTGTGTGTCTGTGTGTGTGTGTGTGTGTGTGTGTGGAGCTATGACGGCTTCCATTGTTTCGTCACTCTCTCTGACCCCAAACATCGTGTCAGGTCGAATCACACAACAATTAACTGTTTTAAATGTGTTTGTGTCACTATGGAATAACAATAAGCCATAATAATCATAATAATGTGGTCTTAATAATATTCAGTAAAGGTTTATTATCTGACACATGTGTGACATTAGAAATACAATAGAAATGTGCACTCTGTAAGAAGAATACAAATAAATATAAGAGCCACAGAAAGTCTATATACATGTGTGTTCTCAAAAAAGTCAAATAAAGTTTATATTATAAATAAGGTAGAGTAACAAACGATATGAAAGAAGAAAGCAGTTCTTTGCTAATGTAATCAATGACTTAATTCCTTAGATACCAGTTCGGGGAAGTTGCGTTTACCTTCAAAGCTCCTTTCCTCATTCCTCAGTTGAATAATATCACTTGAGAAATGATTCCAGTCCATTTCATTAGTTGCTCAAAAAGACTAACATGTATTGTCAGAATACTATACTACTGTATACAACCTGCTAAAGACATGGTGTCTCACTTGTGAAGCACTTTTGTGTTACTTAGGCCAGTGTGACAGCGTTTCCTTTGTATCCCCTAGTGTGTCCAGACTGCTTCTGTCAGTGGTCAGTACCTCGTCCATATTATGAAGTTCATCTTGTTTCGTGGCTCTTGCTTCATTTCCTGTGTTGGAGGCTGTGGTGCAGGTTTTTAGCTGTTTAGCTTAGTAATTCATGGTAACACCTGTCACACGTGTGCCCTTACTGCAACATCATGATGGATGTCTCAGTCGTGTAGGATGTAATTATTTTCATTTGAAAAATGAGATGTGTTTTAGAGCAATTTTCCTTTCAGGTAAAACAAAAGTCATAACGTTTTGTCTCGTTTGTCTTGTCTACTTCAAACTGGTGTTGAAGTCGTCTAGTTGTAACCAGTCATTAAAGGGAGACCTTTAATTGACAGAAAGTTCATAAAACAAACAAAATCATCAGTCAGACACTTGTGGAGCCCTTAAATTATGAGGTTATGTGGGAGATGCACCCACAACAAACATCATAACTGAAAACAATAGTTCCACATGTTCACAGAGTAGAAAATGGACAGCAAAAATAAGTTTTGAGAAATTATACATTTTAACGCTTAATATTACAAAATAATTCAAATTATTACACTGAGGGACAACACTGGCTGGGAAAGTTGATCGTTGATCCCAAACTTCTACTGCAGTTCAACTTGAATATGTCATCGTTGAGACAAGTTAAACAATATTTTAATCTAATTGTATAGACTTTGCATTAGAAGTTCTGTGAAAATCTCTTTCATAACCAAGCTAAATTGGTGTGGAGACTGAAGTGAATTGGGACCTTGAATCACACACACACACACTCACAGGTTCATGCAGCTGTTCTTATTAGGACACTGTGCAATGACTTCATTCATTTGGACAGCCTAAACAAAAGTGTTATCCTAATCTTAGGATTAGTTCCTCAGAAATTTGGTTCGGCCTCATTAGGACCAGGCTTTGGTCTCCATGAGGACAACTGGTCTTGACAAAATATCGATTTGATGATATATTGTCGTCCTTCCTTGTGCAATACGATAATCAATACATCAGGGCAAATATCAATATTTAAATGAATAAATAATGAATAAAGGTGCTCTAAAGTAAATAGTGTGAGGGAAACTTGTGCAGAAGTTTGCTTTACACACACTTAAGATACTGTATAAACGACATAAACATAGAACCTAAACATGATTTTCAAAGCCTGAAGGATTAAATAAAAAACAATGCACTTGTTCGTGCACTTGCCGTTCATCTGCCCTTCCGTCACACCATCCACCTCTCCTAACCTTTCTCCCTCCTCTCCCCTTTTCCTTGAAACTGATAAAATGGCTTGGTTCAATCAGATTGAAACTTTTTTCAGCGGTGAGATTTCAGTCCTGTAATTCTAAATAGTCTCAAAGTGCCACACTCACAAGGTCTATATGAATAATCTAAATATCTACGGTGTATGAAGACACTTTTATTTAAGTCATGTAACATTTTGTATGACTTGGTTACATCAATGTGTAACACTTATGGAAATTAAATATACCAGAGGAAAGAAATCAGCAAATATCTTTTAAATCAAAGAACTTCACTTTAATTTATATACTTCACAAATTCTAATATCTGTGATGCAGCATTGTTTGATCTTATTGTGTTGTTGTGTCTTTTTTTTGTAGTCGAAAAGGAGCATCAGATCTTGTGCTGAACACTGAGGTATGAGTGATTCTGAAGTTTCTGTTTGTTTCACCGATGGCTGCAGTAACATCACAGAGAACCTTTCTGTCTCTTCATATAGAAAGATAGCAAGAAAGATCGTGCAGCAGTGGACAAAGTTTTCTTCCTCAGAATTCTCAAGATTCTACGGATCCTGGTACCTCGGTTTTTTTGCAAAGAGGTATGACAAGAAACAAATGATTTGGCTGAATATTTGCTTTGTCGTAAACACGTCTTGTTATGTTGAAACATCCTCTTTTTCCCTTTATTCTTATTCTTATTGACATTCTAGTCAACAGCCAGATTAAAGTGACAGTGTTTTTTTGAAACTATGGTTGTACTTGAGCTTTTCCTCAAGTAATGAGCAAAAACCCCCGTGGCAAAATGTGTCAAGCTTATGGAGACATATCCCAAAAGTACAGAAGAGGATTAGGTCCACAGAGTAAAACAATATTTGAGTTCTGACCTTAAACTCAGCATTTAAAGTCAGAATTGTTTGTTTTCGTCTGTAGCCCTAATCCTCTTCCATACAAAAGACTGCAGTTGTTTTAAATGGGGATTTTACCAATTATTGAAGTTTTCTGTTTTGTATGTCTTTCTTGTGTTTTCATAAATGTCATGTCTTCCCCCAAACCATACTGATTCTTTAAGTTTTTTAGTTCACTGATTGTGTGTCAGTACCTCATACCACCACCACACAAAAAAAAACCCTGAATGCTCCTTTTTAACCTCTTCAGTATCTCATCGTTGTGCAAATACCAGCATCACACATCTGAGCATTGCTCTCGTTGTGTATTTTATGTCATAGCTGACAGATGAGCCCTTTGGCACAGATACCTTAGCTCCATAATTCAAGGTCACAGTCACGTGCCTCTTTGCTTTCATTCAGCCTTATCCATTCACTTCAGTTCATTTCAGTAGATAGAAGCAGTGTCAAGGGTAAAATGATAAGTGACTTTATGATGTGCAGTGTTTTACAGGCTCCCCTAAATGTTCTCTTCACCACAGACAGGATACCTTCTCCTTATCGCTGCAATGCTGGTGACCAGGACCTACTGTGACGTATGGATGATCCAGAACGGCACCATGATTGAAAGGTCAGATTCTGAGGGGAACGTATTTAAAGTAGAAATAAAGGTTTTCTGAGTCAAGACCGCACACACACGTATGTAGAGCTCCACATGTCACATGACATGTCTGCAGATGTTAACGTTGCCAGTGCCGGTTTCCTTAAGATATTAAGTGCCTTGAGATAATTTGTGGTATGATTCCGGCACTATACAAATAAAATTAAGTGAATTGGGTGCAGTCGGTGATTAGACACAGGAAGTGTGGTCATGATCACAATGTGTAGTTTGACAGACTTCAGTGTTTACGGCTGCAAACTTTATCAAATAGTATGTCTGGTAGAACAGTGTTAAAATGTTACTGATAACATTGTTTCTCTGACCTGGGCCTCACAAAAAAAAGTGGATTTACATTAAAACCTTCAATGTGCTGAGGATTAGTCAACAAATGGCCTCAGATGACGACCAGTGGTCAACCAGGTCGAAGGTCAAATCCTTAGTCGATGCCTGTTCACACTGTTTTTCCAGCCTTTACAGCACTATACATCCAGATGAGTGAAATGAGCATTGCAGAACCACATGTTCAATGTCTGTCACAAGTGTCACAAGTGCAGCATGTCCTGTTTCTCCAGTTTAACGTCTTCTCTTCTCTGAGACGCACAACCCCGAATCATTCCTCTTCTTTAAATTGTGAGTTGTTTTCAGGATATTCAGTTGAATTATATTATTTTGGCCAAATTGAGGCTAAACCTATGAGCAGCGCTGTAGTATATGAAGCAAACATGCTCTCTGTGTGAAATACAGAAGTGTTATTACACATCTTATTCTACAGACTGAAGAGAACATCTTTGTTTCTCACAGAGCTGCACAAATATCCCACGTTAATCCTTAATCCTTTGTTGTTATTGAATGAAAATGAGAATAATGATGTAAGAATTACCATTCCCTCTGAGATCGGAAATCATATCGCAATCTCATTTCCTGTCAAAAATAATCGCAATTAGATATTAATTCAAAATGGTTCAGCCCCACCGTGAGGCCCAGACGTACTTAATACTGATCCAGAGGCGTGTCTTGATCCCTCTTCTAGGTTTCTGGTTTTATTAAATGACGTAAAGATTCTTTAACAAGGTTGTTTTGTCATTTTTATTTTAGGAATATAAATGGAAAGCGGTTCCGTTCATTAATAATGTGACATGTTTATACTAAATAATTAGTAGTTGACGTTCTGTTGGACTGCTGACGCCTTTAATTGTAATGAACTGATGACTTTGTTTTAATTCTCCACAGTGGTATAATAAG
Organism: Solea solea; assembly: GCF_958295425.1. Taxonomy (NCBI): domain Eukaryota; kingdom Metazoa; phylum Chordata; class Actinopteri; order Pleuronectiformes; family Soleidae; genus Solea; species Solea solea. Next base: position 1,397,822 of record NC_081134.1, on the reverse strand, counting down.
CAGAGACATCAATTTATTCAAGAAGCACTTTTACTCCTACATCTCAGTCATACCAGCGGTAACTAAATATGGTTCTCATAAAGGTGGAAAAATAAGCTTGTACCATTAATATAGTGTTTTAATACATTGCTTTGTAAATGACTTGTGCTTTTTCATCGTTTTACGTCAGTTTCACGCTGGATGCTCGTGTGTGATGTTATGACTGCGGCGTAGACCGCTCGCCTACTTTTACCGTGGGCAACATTCTACATAGATGAGATATGAAGATATACTTTAGAATTTCAGCATCTTTATCTTTATATGTCACAAACCAACCCCGTCTTGTTCCTATTTCAAAGTAAAAGCACGCCGACATTTCAGTTCCCTGATTTTTTTTTTTTTATTGTGAAATGTGTGCAGGACCAACAGATGCATGGCTTCATACTGAAGAGCCCTGGTATTTTCTTGAGTACATTAAAGTATTTAAAGGTATATTTTATGATATTCAAAGGCAAAGTATTTCTGTAGAAGTTAATATAGTAGAACTTTCACAGCAGCTCAGTTGACAGACAGATATGCGTGAGATGCAGTAAAGTATCGCCGCTGCCGCCGCCGTCACACACTGCACATGCATCCAGTGTGAAGCCAGCATCCATTTTTTTTCACAACAGCATACTGTGCAAAAGTCCCAGGGCACCACCAGCTTTGTTTTTTATGTCTTTCAAATTCTGCCATCGTTGGCATTTTCATTGGAATGATTGTGCTATTATTCAAGCACACAGTAAGAGAAAGTCACACTCAACACTCTATTTTAAAACTGCATACATGTTTCCAATTAAATGATGAGAAATAGTTACACTGTAGTGTCATTATAACATTCCTATTACAGCAAATCTAATGGTGGCCCAAACAATGCTGCACAGTACTGTACATTTCCTTCCATGCCATAACCCTGATGTATGTATTTTAGCAAGTAGTAAAAATAACTGCACTCCAAATTGCTTTTATTTATTTATTTATTTATTTATTTATTTATTAGTCGTTCAGCAATTCAAACTTGACTGGTTGCAAAGGAAATGGAACTGTAACTCATTAAGCCTCACTTGTTACCACTTTGACTTTCTTGGCAATGTTTGCTCATGTTTGTCGCATGTTGTGGTTTGCAGTGCAATTATTGGTCGCTCGAAAAAAGATTTCAAGATCTTCTTGTTCAGCTTTATGAAATTCATGCCAGTTGTAAGTGTGTGTTTTTTCTCACCTCTCTTTTAAGACTTTGACGTTCCTAAACTTTATGCTATACATTTTTATGCAACACGTGTAGTTTGTCAGTTCATTGACTTTCATTTTCTAAAACGTATACAGTGGAAACTTCTCTGTCTTCTTCTGTAAACATTATTATTATTATTATTATTAGTTTCATTGACTGATCGAATGCACTTTAAAGTGCTGTCATGTCATATGATCATTGTCTTAATCAAATGTAATATGGTTGTTAAATGGCTGGCTCTAGTCTAAATGTTTGTTATTGTCATTAAATCGCATGAAGAGACAAAACAAGTCAATGTGATCAGTAATTTCCAAACACAGCTGTTTCCTGCAGCTTTCAGCAAATTATTATTCAAACAGGAATTTGTTGGGTGCCATTTTCAGAGGCAGATCGATCCACATTTTGTCTTCCAAATGTGGCTTTCAATGGTACGGTGGATAAATGTATAACACATCATGATTTGGATGAAAGTGTGGTACTTTTTGTAGGGTACATTATTAACAGATTTGTTGACAATAATAAAACGAGGTTAACGCCAGCATTTAGTCTTTAGAGTTGCTGTCAGTGACGTTGTCTTTTGGCTAACATTTAGCTGTCTTCCAATTAGTTCTTGTTCTTGAGAGAATTCTCCTCCCTGATTACCAGTTCACCTCATGAACATGCTTTAGACGCATGTTTCTGAGCAACATAGATTTTAATTACTTCACTCACTGCAACTTCACTGACTGCAACTTTAATGAAATAATGTGAAATCCCACGTAATGTTCTGCTAGTGCATGCTCTCAGTTCTCTGCTTCTAATTGGGATAACAATAAAATCAACATACTACGTTAAACACTGTTTAAGTGTTAATAGTAGAAATGGTTTCATGTATGTCATGTGTGACTTGATCATTCCAGATTGCCTTAGTGAACAACTTCCTGAAGTTGGGCTTAAATGAGCTCAGGCTGAGGTTCCGTGAGAGGCTCACAAAGAACCTGTATGACCAGTATCTACAGTAAGTTCAACATATGTCGTCTTCCAACAAACCTTTCATCTTCTTTGTTTAGCAGTTTTTCAAAAAGTCCAACTTTATCTGGAATATAGAGACTAGGGCTTATTGTTAGTTTTACAATGATATCTACATGTTTTTAAATGTGGTTTATTATTTCATCGCATTTGCATTTCGTCAGAGAAGAAGAGAGTAGGGTGAGCGGAGCGAGAGCAATAGTAATAGATTATTGGCTGTAGTGTGAAAGAAATGCCACCTTATCTTTTGCCCTGTGGATAAGAGCTCCTGCACTCTCACAGCAGTGATTTTACAGCCCTACTGCAGGCTCTGAGGAATTACATTTTAATAGTTAATAGATTAATAATCAGTGTCTCTTCTCCAAAAACTTCTCTTACAAACTGAAATGAAGCTGACCAAATGTGAGGTGTAAGTCAACTGCAAATTGCACCATATGCAAATGACTTGCATATTAACCCTATAAGTGGGTGAAGAAGATCAAGTTAAAAATACAAGACAAAAGTACTTTGATTGTTTTTGGTTTTCTGGACTGTTGGCCACATGTAGACACATGTGTTGTTTGTGTGTGGCTTTGCATCCTCACTGTGTCTTGTTGCTCTGCAGAGGTTACACCTACTACAAAATGGGAAACCTGGATAACCGGATAGCCAATGCAGACCAACTACTGACACAAGACGTGGAGAGGTTCTGCAACAGTGTGGTGGACCTTTATTCCAATCTCAGCAAGGTACCAGACTTAGTTCACTGTTGGTAATGAAATATTATGTATTGAATGAGCTTTTATTCATGGTCACTCAATGTAAGTGACACAACTTCCTGTTATTAGTGCAGTAAACTAGGGCTCCTTAGCAAACCCAAATCAATTTTGGTTCCAGAAGGACTATATGTGAAAAATGTGTGTTTTGAGCTGCTTTGGAAAAGTAGGACTTGAGTCTACATGAGTACAGATCATGTTCTGGCCCAGAATCCCCTCTCTTATTCCCTTCTCTCTGGACTGTCTGAAACAAATGGTTATAAGTGCCTTTATATAGCAGAAGGGTTTTGTTTGCAGTATTAGTTGTATTAACACATTTGTCCGGCCTCTGTCTGCAGCCTCTTTTGGACATCGGTCTTTACATCTTCAAGCTGACAAGTGCCATTGGTGCTCAGGTGAGCAGATGATTCAGCTGTATCTTCTTGTTCTTGAATACAAAAAACACACAGTATACATGTATATAGTCCTGAGTAATAATCACATTGTTTCAAACAATCAAAAGTCAATCTGACTTTTACACATGAAATTGTCTTTTCTCACGCGTGTAGGGCCCAGCCGTCATGATGACCTACCTGCTGATCTCAGGTCTGTTCCTGACCAGACTGAGGAGGCCGATCGGCAAGATGACGGTCACTGAGCAGCGCTACGAGGGAGAGTACCGCTACGTCAACTCCCGCCTCATCACCAACAGGTAAACACGCACCTGCTCTGACTTTCCTTCTTCAACACCATTAAAGAAGGAAAGAAGTATAAATGTTAGGGTCACAAATTTCATGCATTTGCTGGAAAAAAAAGCAGAATGCAGAGAATATTTGTGTTGATTAACTGAGAAGACAGTTTCCTCGTTGGTCGAGGAAGTTTTCTTCTGTTAGATACATTTTGAGAATAGTGATCCACAAGCAGTGGCGTCATGGTCAAGCTGCATTCTCCTCTGCTGGACACATGGTCCTGGTGTTGTGTTCAGAGGCCACTACAAACATCTTCACATCCCATTCACACACACTACACCATAATGTGAGGTTCAAAGAAATGATAACATGAAAAGAAAACAGATGTTGGGTCAATCAATAAATTCATTCAATATTGTTTATATTCTTAATGACAGTTAACTGATTAACAGTTAATCAGTTACATTCCTGACATTTGAATATGTATTGTTTTTCTATCTGTAGTGAAGAGATTGCCTTCTACAATGGAAACCTGAGGGAAAAACAGACCATCCACACCACTTTCAAAAAACTGGTGCGTAACTGTTTCCTAGAAGGAGAGAGCGTGTTTCATGAGACATCACAGTAACTGAATGATAACTGAATGATGACGATGTAGTGTCACATGACACGAGTGAAAAACATGTCTGTGTTCGACTGTGAAACAAACATGGAAGTTATCTTTTATATTAAAGTAAATACAGAAGCTATTTTCATGGGTATAGATATAGTACATAGATTAGCAGCAACATTAAACTGGTAACTGGTTTAATATTGATGACTATTTTTGACCTTGTCAGGCCCAAAACTGAAACTATGAAATACTAATAATAATATTACATTAGTGATGGTTTAGAATTAACATCCCATAATACCAGTTATCTGCTCTAAGTTGTAGATGGTCAGTGTATTTAGCCGGCTTGTCCAAATGAGTTTGTTCTACTGTTACACTAACTCCAGAAAACCTGGTTTTATCTTCCAGGTGGACCATTTACACAACTTCATCTTCTTCCGATTCTCTATGGGATTTGTGGACAGCATGATTGCCAAGTGTAACTACATGTTTTTGTTTTGTTTTAGTTGTTTTAGTTGATAACAATCATATACTCAAACTGTATTTATTTACTTTCTACAGAAAAATCTCACTTATCAATAATAAATAGTAATCAAATTTCAAAAATATACAAAAGATGTCTTTAATCCAAATGTACACAATACTTTATATTCTGTAATAATTCCAAAAACCTGTGTAGCTCTTGAGTTTTCATTCTCTCGTCGTCCACATGCTGTTTGTCTGCAGACTTTGCCACGGTTGTGGGCTACCTGGTGGTCAGCCGGCCTTTCCTCGACCTGGCCCACCCGCGACACCTGCACAGTACACAGTCTGAGCTGCTGGAGGTCACTCACACACACACACACACACACACAATCATTTAGGTTGACGTGCAGTGATTTTACTGATGGGACTGTGACTCTGTGACTGCAGGACTACTACCAGAGTGGGAGGATGCTTCTGAGAATGTCTCAGGCCCTGGGCAGGATTGTACTAGCTGGCCGAGAGATGACCCGCTTGTCCGGGTGAGTGTAGTGGAAATGGACTGAAAAAGTGAACCTAAAAAAAACGCCTAATGTTGGCTTCCTTCACTCGCTTTAAACCTCTGTTGAGAGTTCAACTGAATAGGTACCAAATGCAACTTTTATTATCTTCATTTATCTTGCTAAACTGCCACTCACGTTTGAGTCTGGATGCCTGTGCATTAAAACAGCTGTAATTCATATATTATGGTAAACACAATGACTTTCTTCAGTCCTTTGAGTTAAAGTTAAGAGTCTACACATCGTTCACATCGTGATTGCTTCTTTTCAAATCCATTGTAGTTGTAAAACGAGACAAAAACACAAAAAAAGTGCTGTAAATGAACTGCGTGCATCTTGAATAATCATAATTCATATTTTCATCAGACTTTTGTTTCATTTGTATTTGACCAGATTCACAGCTCGTATTACTGAACTTATGAAAGTCCTGAAAGAGCTGAACGGCGGCAAATATGAACGCACCATGGTGTCCCAGCAGGACAGAGGTACATGTCACTCTGAATCACAAAGACATGTGTCATTGACATGAGTTTGAGAGCCTCACTGGTTTTTGCTTTTCCTTTATTCACGTTAGAATCAGACGGTGCAGACAAAGTCGTACTGGTGCCAGGAAGTGGTCAAATAATCAATAGAGACAATATCATAAAGTAAGTCTATTTTGACTCTTGAGTGTATCAGTGTTTTTGTTTTTTTTTTACCCTGAACTGAGACGTCTGTTTTTACAGATTTGACCACACCCCACTAGCAACACCCAATGGAGACGTCCTTATCAAAGACCTCTCATTTGAGGTACAGATCTCTTGTGTCTTTACACATGTCTGATAGACATTGGTTGAGCTAATGAGTGGAACGATGAACTCAGATGAGTTCAGATGAGTTTACTTTTTTTGTTTAACATACAATGTGTGACTCTGTGGTCTGAAGGTGAGATCAGGCACCAACGTTCTCGTGTGTGGACCAAACGGCTGTGGGAAGAGCTCTCTGTTCAGAGTGCTTGGAGAGGTGAGAAAGATTTGAGTCCATTTTGGTGAACTGGGAAGCATCATTTAATCATTTGTATCCGTCAAATATGTTTTTTTGTTTTGTTTTTTAAGCTGTGGCCTTTGTTTGGGGGACACCTGACCAAACCTGAGCGAGGGAAACTCTTCTATGTTCCACAGGTAGAACTTATTACCAGCTATGTTTGAGTTCTGTAAAACTAGGTCTTAAAAAGCCAAATTATACAGGAGGAGATCAATTGTAATTACATAACGTCACCACAGATGATAGTGGACCTGTATGTGAGTGTACAATAATATGCAGCAAAGATAAACTACACCTTAAATCATGTGTTAGCATTTTATGTGATAACTTAAACTAAGCTCATGTTCACAAAGCACAATTTGCCTCATAGGGATTAACATTCTCTGTCTTTAAGCCTCAAGTAAACAAAACAATGTCATAATCTCAGGGAGAGTTAAAGGAAGGAAGGATAGAAGTGTAATCTACAGTATGTTGCATGGAATTTAATTATTTCGTCCCATTAGAACAAAAACTTCAATGGTTGTCGCAGAATTGTTGTATAAATAAACACACAGAACATTGCTGCCATAATCAGAGCTACAGTATTTTATTAGTACTGAATGTTTAGAGGTTGTAATTGTCATTTAATTGTGTTATTGTTGGAGTTAAAGTTTGAGTTGGATGACGTTGTTTGTGCACAGAGACCCTACATGACTCTGGGTTCTCTGCGGGACCAAGTCATTTACCCTGATACCTATGAAGATCAGAGGAGGAAAGGCATCACTGACCAGGTCGACACACCACACCCACTCACATGTCACGCTTTCATTGCTGTGTGCGACTCTAACGACACAACATACCTCATCTGCATGTGTCCAGGTGTTGAAGGAGTACCTTGACAATGTCCAACTGGGACACATCTTAGACAGGGAAGGCAGCTGGGACTCAGTCCAGGACTGGATGGACGTCCTCAGTGGAGGAGAGAAGCAGAGGATGGCTGTAAGCACTCACTCACTCACTCACTCACTCACTTAATCTCCCTGTTAATAATGTAGCACTGTCAACATGTAAATCACTCAAACAGCCCGTCCATACATACGGAAGAGGATCAGAGCCACAGAGGAAAAAAATATTAGAGTTCTGACTGAGAATAAAGTCAGAATTCTGATGGTAACTTGTGATATGGAAATGCTCTTCTGAACGAAGATTGTTTTCTTTTGAAAGTACTGTTTTTAAATGGCATTGTGATGCGTAAACTGAGGCCTCTTATTGTGGTAGCTCATTTTTAATGTTCTGTTTCTATGTGAGAAGCCTAATTTCTCCCCTCGTAAACACCTCTCTTCATGTTTATAGATGGCCAGACTCTTCTACCATAAGCCCCAGTTTGCCATCTTGGATGAGTGCACCAGTGCAGTGAGTGTGGATGTGGAGGATTATATCTACGGCCACTGCAGGACGGTACGAGCCAGCAAAGCATCAGACACACTACATTACATAACAATGTAACGATGTAACAATGTAACAAAGCCCTAACTGACATGAGTTTATGTGTGTGATGAGCAAGCAGTGTCTTCACCAGAGGCAACACATATTCCTTTACTTAGGTCCCTGTGTTTGTTTTATTAATATGTATTCTTCTGCAAACCGTCGTCCTGTGTGTTTACATGTCTGCTTTATTTCTACTGACAGTGGAGTGAGTTTCTGCTTCGACTTTGAAACAAACCACTGCTAATTGTAATTACAGTTACCTGATCAGAACTAATGTCACTTTATTCTCGTGTTATCATGCTCTGGTGGATTCTTCGCAGCCTCATCACAGCTCACTGACCCACGGCAACATACGTCTCTAAAATGCCATAAACATGTTTGCTTGTGTGTTTAAAAAATAGTGAATTTGTGGTTATTGTACCTGTAACTCAGTTTAGCTACATCTGTTTGGCCTGAAACACACTGAATGAACTGAATGGAAAAATGGGGAAAAAAGGAGGATAAAGATGAACTAATGTAGTTAAAATGCAGGAAATCAGCAGAAAACAGACGGACATTTCCCGTCTCTTAACACTTGAAACTGACCAAACTGCCTTTTCACGCTGCCACTGTTTGCTCATAAAACAAAAGCTAGACTATCTGCTGTCGGTGGTTTGGTTTCCAGTAGTAATTGTTCTCTGTGGTTCACAGGTGGGCATCACATTGTTCACAGTGTCTCACAGAAAGTCTCTGTGGAAGCACCATGAGGTAAGAACACATGAACTCAGCTGCCTCCTCCTCCTCCTTCTTCTTCTTCTTCTTCTTTCTCTGCACTGTCTCACTGACACTCGTCTCTGTCGTCCAGTATTATCTCCACATGGACGGGAGAGGAAACTACGAGTTCAGACCCATCACAGAGGAGACGGTGGAGTTTGGCTCGTAACCGCTGACGTTCACCACACTGCGCTGCTCGTACAAAACTGGTCCATTAATTTTTTTGCACTCAATATAGAAGTTAAAGTTAGAACTAAAACATACTGTTTTTAGTGGTTTGTAACCCGTCAGCCTTGTTCATTTTAATGTATCGCATCATTTTGACTAAATTTGTTCCATTTGATTATAAAACATCTGTTTATGTTGTGTTTTACAAACACTTTTTCTTAACTCTGCACACTGTTAACAAATAATGGTTATTGTGCAGAAAGAAGGAAGTTAGCACAGTGGTGTCATGTGCTAAACTGTGTTCTCCACAGAAAATGAATGAAGTTCAGATGCAAAGCTGCAGATGCTGAGCTGAGAGCGGCCCGGTCTGCATATCATTCACAGACACGCCCCCTGCACCACGAACAGGCCTGAGACTCGCTCACAATCTATTTTAACTTCTCACTTCTTATCATGAAATTGCATAATCTAGATATTTCAAGAAGAATTATGGTTTCATCTTGATTACATTTTTACAATGTCTTGTGGGTGAAGATCGAGTTGACATCTGATATCTCTAGGAATAAAACTAAAGAGACAAGACCTTCCTCAGCTCACACCACATGATGATTAAAAACAAAACAACAATGCCATTGGCTCCTGTAGTTCTCTGCAGACAAATCAGAAAACTGAGTCTGTGAAACTGTGACTTGAGCATGTCGGTGTCTCTTGACTGAACTGGCGTTTCTTTGTTTCTGTGTGAGGAAGAAGCAGCAGGGATAAATAAACTCCCGCCACACTGTATGTTAAACGCTGTTGATGTGATGAATGCTATTGCCTTAAACATTAAAGTGATAGATCAAATTTTTACGACGTGTGGTGATGAAGTCACCGCTGTCATTCCTCAGCTCTCACTGACACATGGCTGCTGCTGCTGCTGCTGCTGTTGAAACCAAAGCTCATTTACAGCCAGTGATTTTCTGAGGGGAAATTGTCGTGATGTAGTTCAACTGTATGAAGACCAACCTAAAAACCACTAGGGCAGGAAGTTCCAGAGCAAAAAAAACCCCCAAAAACCGGTCCTATTACCCATGATGCCCCGGTTCCATCAAAGAAAAATGCCGTTTTTGTGAGAACACATGGGACAGTTGGGGTTGTTACTCTGAAGACATCAAACTCATTTTATTTAAATGATGGAAAATGTATCTTATTATAATCTGTTGATTCATTCCATTTGTGTGAAACACTGTTTCTTGGGTGATGGGAGTTGATAATGGTGATGAGTGATCTGTCATGAACTCTATGAAGCTGAGGATTATTGGTTCTGAAGTGCAATAATGATGCGTTCTGTCGGTCGTCACTCAGCACGATGACTCTGGAAAATACCAAGAAGGAACCTTAACTGTAGCCATTGTTTTATATGAACGCTAATACATTTGTGATGACTTCAAAAATAAAAGGGTCCGTGTGAGTGTGAGATAAAGATAAAAGATTGACTCTGTGACTGAATCTTTGTTACAACAAATAACAAGAATGTGCTCATACTGCAGGTCCCTGACCAGAAGGTGCTCTGAATGCTCTGTGGTGAGTTTGAAACAAGTAAATATCTGCTGCTACAGTTCACTTCTTAAAGCTTTGTCTCATTCCCACAGAGCTCTGATGATGAAATGATGATGTTCTCAAATGTCTTGTTTTGTCCACAAACCAAAAAGATTAACTTTTAATGATTTCTTTGTTATCGAGCAAAGAAATGAAGAAGATATTCACATTTAAGAAGCTTAAACAATCGGAAATCTTGTGTTAATTATGAAAAAAAAGCTTCAAACCGATTAATTGATGAACAAAATAGATGTTGATTAATTTAGTAATCGATTAATAATCAATTCATCGATTAATCGTTTCAGCTCTAGTCATGTTGTGCACAATTCAGTTTAACCAATCAACCAAAAACAAGAGTGAGACGATACAAACTAGGAGCTCACTAACCGTCTAGTACTGTGTGTCTATGTAAAATACAAAGTGACAAAGTTTCTTAGACAGCAAAGATTTACTGAAGGAAACATTTGCATGTGATGTTTACATCAGCAAAGCCAACATTTCAGTTACACACACTTTCAGGTTTTATGTTTCCACCTGTGGTTGTGTTACGATGCAACGTTTAAACATGTTCCCACAGTGGAACTGAACACTGTAACCAGAGTTTAAACACACACACACACACAACAAACTGTGACTCACAGGGAAGTGGGATGTGAATGAATGAACTCTCCTGACTGGCAGCTGTCCACAAATGATTCATCTGGAGACACTCAGTCTCACAGTTAGTGTTTTTCTGACAATATTGCACATGTTTAGTGAAAGTAGCTGCAAAAACAGCCCCGTTCTTAAATTGATTTAAAATGTTGTCTTTTATAAAAAACACAATCTGCCAATGGAATAAACAAATGAATGTTCCCTGAGTTGAGTGTGCACTGATGTCGTGCTGGTAGTTATGCACGACACTGGCACCACGGCTTGCCAGTAGGGGGTGCTATTATACCGCAAATGGTGACGGGTTGCACGGGAGAAGCCTACCCAGGATGGTAGAGGAAGGCAGCGCCTTCTTCGCCTCTGATTGGCTAGAAGGGTTTTTCTCTGATTGGTTATTAAATTGTCAGCTCACGTTTTGATCGTCTTTACAACAGAAGTCAACTAAAGTCAGTCCAACAGACAACAGTAGTAAGAAAAGCGCTTTAACAAGCGATCTATTACTATTATTATAGTTATAATAACATAAGTGCGGGACGTCAGTTGAGGATAGGTGTGTTTCTGTCTGTCATCCTGTCCCGTGCGCAGCGACAATGCATGCGTTATTGCGTATGTAACCAAGCTCGTGATCAACTATTAAATCAAATGAAACTCCTGCCACTCACGGTGTTAACAAAGAAACGTGACATGTGTTTATCCTGTGAACACAAACAGCACTCTGTGTGTGTGTGTCTGTGTGTGTGTGTGTTTCATGTTCTCCTGTGATTGCGATCATGTTTCCCATGATGCCTCATGACTAGTCAAGACAAGTCAAGTCCATGAGTCACGCTCTCTCACGCGCTGATAAGAGGAAACGTTGTTGTTGTTGTTGAGGAAGTGAACAACTGTGAAGTATGTTTCAGTTTAGATCAGTGTGAGTGTGTGTGTGGTGTCATGGACCTGCTGCTGATGCTGCTGCTGCTGCTCGGTTGTTTTCCTCTGCTAACTCTACAGGAAGGTACAGTTGAACTCTGACATGTTCTCTCACACACACACACACACACACACACACTGACCATCTCTGTTTCAACACTAAACGGTGGATTTCACAACATTTGGTTTTTAGACAGATTGTGTTGATTAAGTTAAGTTTATTTCTTATAGCGCCATTCTTACACGTTCATAGTGCTTTACAGAAGCAAGTTAATACATTGGAAATTAAAACAAAATAAATAAATAAAAAAAAATCAAGTATATAAATAAAAACCATTTAAAACATTAACATTGTTTGCAGCTGCTCTGCGTTTCGCTGTGCTGGCTGACTGGGGGGGCCTCCCTCTCCCTCCTTACTACACTCCCCATGAGAAGGCTGTTGCTGCAGAGCTGGACACACTGGCCCACACTGAAGGAGTGGACTTTGTCCTCAGTCTGGGAGATCACTTCTACTTCAGTGGTGTGGACAATGTGGAGGACGCTCGCTTTAAGGTATGAACCAACAGCAAACATTCACTCACTCACTCACTCACCCACTCACTCACTCACTGCTGTTTGAATGTGGAGCAGTGCATGAACGACTCTCTGAATGTGTGTTGTTTTAACTAACCTCTTTCCACTTGTCCTGTCTCTTATTTTTCATTCTTTTTTTATTGCTATTTGCTTTTAATCTGTGCATCTATTTTGTTGTAAGGCGCTGATTTAGTATCTGTAAAAGATGCTTAGGTACAAATAAACTTTACCTACTTAATACATGTACATCAATGTGTCACATGAATTAGGGGATTATTATTACATCTGATCGATTCTCTGCTTAGTTTTATGGGATTGTTGCAGGACAGCTGATGACTTTAATGCTTTATAATTCTTTGTCAGTGTTTCAGTACAAGTGATTTTATGAGTTCAAAATCTTTGTTTATTACACGCTGGTGAAGCTGAGAGCTGTTGAAGATAGTTAAGAGAACTATGTCGTCAGAATACTTTCAATACTTCATAATTCAGATTATGGGATTATGTGAAACTGTTTTCCTGACTATGAGTCTCAGGAGGAAGTAGTGATGTTATTTATATAAACAGGTTTGTTTTTTCAGCGTCTCTCTTTCCTTATAAGCAGTTACATGTGTGTTCTATCTAAAAGCATCTGTTAGAATAGAAAATGTTGTCTGTGAAAATGTGTTTGAAAGTTGATGTAAGTCATTGGTTTGATTGGCTCTTGATGTCTTCCTTGTTTTTGTTCAATACCAGGAAGTGACTCTTGTTGTTGTTACACACAAAACTCATCTTGACAGTGGTAACATTGTTTGAGTTGATAAACCAGCTCTCATATTTATTTATCATCAAACATAAACACAGTCACAGCTGATGCCCCAAACTTCCTTGTTCCCTCAGTTCACACACAGTTCAGTAAAAATGCATTAGAATCATATAATTTTCTTATAATCTTCAATCATATTACAGCAAGATCTGAAGCAAGGTTATTCTAGTTTTTGGATTTTACATTAGTTCTGACTTTTTGTTTTTAGTTAGTTACTTTTAATTAGTTTTTAAAGTGTGTTTGCTAGTTATTATTATGGAGGGATGGATGTAAAGGCCGTCTTAAATACAGAGAATACAGAGAAAAAATAAAATACAATACGTCAGCAGATATTTACACAATATATGTTCATCTGTTCAAACCTAATCGTTCTTGAATAAAGACCTCTTGTCTTAATGACATGACCTAAAAACCTCCAATGTAATGAGGTGTTTTGAGGGGTGGGGTTGGGTTAGATAAGGTTTCTTGTTTTGTGATTTTGTAATGTGTAAAAATATCTTTGAGAAAAGTTCGATCAAATACCGTGTTAAATCCTGTGTTTATTTCCTGCTGTTTATTTCCTGCTGCTTATTTACTGTTTACAATGCACTTTCTTTTCCACAGCACACATTTGAAAAGGTCTTTTTTCAGCCCTCTCTGCTGCACATCCCGTGGTATTTGGTCGGCGGAAACCACGACCACAAGGGAAACATCTCAGCTCAGATAGCTTACTCAAACATTTCCCACCGATGGTAAGTGAACAGCATCAACATGGTTTGAAATATCAAATGTAATAATATGATATGATATGATATGATATGATTTTGTGTGTAGGAATTACCCCGCTCTCTATTACGACCTCCACTTCACTGTCCCACACACTAATGTGTCAGTGAGTGTCCTGATGATCGATACAGTGGTGCTCTGTGGAAACACCTACGACCAAAGCCAACCTTCTGGAGCAGAAGACCGACAAGCGGCAGACCAGCAGTGGAACTGGATCAGGTCCAAACTAGCCAGCAGCAGCAGCAGGTGAGCCAGTGGGAGGATTTATGGGTTGAGTTATCAGGTCCAAGTACATGGAAGTTTAGATTATTAATAATAATAGTGACACAAAAGTGCTTTATCTATAAACTTATTATAACAAACTGTCTATGAATAGAGTCAATTTAGCACTAGTGCTATTCTGTCAGGATGACACTAAGGCTACATTTAGAATCCTCAGTGAAATAGAGAAGAAGCCTCGAGGAAGCACACGCTCGTCCTGTGGAAACAACACAATAACAACACACAATACTATTGTTACTGTTGCAATTTCATCCATGAGTGGCAACAGTCTACTAGTGTTTGGCAACCTTCATCTTATACTGTGTATAGTGTGGAGAATTTACTACGTTCACTATACTTTAAGCTGTATATACTATATACACAAGACAAAGTTTGTGTATATTTAAGTTGTCGTGATTGTAGTTTTGAGTTTTTCTCGACGACCGTCAGGTCAGACTACGTGGTGGTGGCTGGTCACTATCCTGTGTGGTCTATTGGGAATCATGGACCAACGTCTTGTCTGGTGAAAAGACTGAGACCTCTGCTGAAGAAATACAGAGTCACTGTGTACCTGAGTGGCCATGACCACAATCAACAGGTATGTGCTCCTGTAGAAGATCATCATGTAGAAAATCAGTCAAGTGATTCAAACAGGATCCTTACATCAGCTACCCACTGTGTCCTCAAGTTCTAGGGTTAGTGTTACATCCTTTGCTTTTGTCCAAGTTTCCTTTAAACCAGTTCAGCAGATTACAAAGAAAACATCACACTTACACAGAGAGGAAAGAGAACAAGATGGAGACCGGGAGCATTTAAACAACAACAACAACAACAGATGAAGGGTGGATGAGGATAATATTAATGTCATGTAATCTAAATCTTATACTTTATTAATCCCCTTAGGGAAATGATGTAAATGTAATGCTGTACAATATATAATAATAGTTGTAGTATTTGAGCTAAGGTGTTGAAGCTCTGTGAAATAAGAGCAGAGAAGTTATTGTCACGATAGGTTTAGTGTGAGGTTTAAGTTGAAGTGTAAATGTGAGGACACTGTTGTTGACACTGTTTGTCTCTCCTCCTCGGACAGTTTATCAGAGAGGATGATGGGAGCTCATATGTAGTGAGTGGGAGTGGCGTCGTCAGTGACACTGTCACCACTCACAGGGACAGTGTCCCTTCATCCTGGCAGCTCTACTCCAGTCCTGTCAATCACACAGTAGGAGCCGTGGCTTACGTCCGCGTCACTGAGCACAAGATGACGGTCAATTTCCTGCAGACAAATGGGAAATGTGCGTTCCTGGCAGAAATACCAAAGAATACGTTGTAACGCTGTAGTGAAGCACAGAGGGTGTGTATTATTGTGTACAGTATGAGCTCATCTTCACCGATACAGAGCTGTCCTCATATGTGTCTATGATGTAGTCAAGGCTTTTCCTCAAGGCTCAGATTTGGGACACAGGTGTGTGTAACAACATCTACAGTTACACACACCTGTGTCCTCTGACTCACCAGAGGTTCCGTTTTGTCCTTTTAGATAAATATCACTGAACATCGAGCAAAGACATGTGAATTCACCTTCAGCTTTGTTTACAGGCTGAAGTCCTGATTCTCTTCACATGCAGAATACAGCAAACAATACATGTCACATGTATTATACTGTCATTATAGAGCATCTGATTTTAGAGACAGTGTTTAGCTCCGTATATGGTGTGTGTGTGTGTGTGTGTGTGTGTGTGTATGTGTGTGTGTGTGTGTGTGTGTGTGTGTGTGTGTGACAGAACCATTTGTCTCAATCTCAAGACATTTGTCTGTAACAGTCCAGTGTTTACTCTTTTTTAAGTAGTTCATAATGGATGTGTTATTATGTGGACAGACAAAGTTTTAATCTAATCTAAGTGATCTAAAAATTAAATAAAACTAGTTTACAAGTGAATTTAATCTCAACTGATTTATATAAAACTACACTTTACATATTATTTTAGAACTCTCCTGTGTGGCTGCTTGAGCTAAAACTTAAAATTTAAAAGGTTTATTGTAAGTCGCTTTGGATAAAAGCGTCTGCTAAATGACATATAATGTAATGTAATGTAATGTTTTGATGAAATAAATTTAAAATGCATTTTCACTGTATTTGTAACAAATCATCAAAACTTATTGTGAACGCGTGTTTTCAATTCACACTATAATATTTTACTCATATTTCACAAAGTATTTGTTCATGAATTGTTTTGTAAATCCGTGAAAATGTTTATTTTGAAGTCGTAAAATGATCTACAACAATCTGACGTATAAAACAGCTAACAACAGCTCCATATACAAACATGTTAATCTCCATTAGACACAATAAATTAAGCGTAATGTACAAAAATAATATATACAGTACAACACCTTGCTTTCCCATCGTTTGCAGCTTTCAGCAGTTTCTTAAAAAAACAAATGCTCGTTGTGACAGTGATTTCAAGTTAGAAGGGGAAATGTAATAAATAAGATCAATGGGTAGTGTTTTCTACAGACATTAAATAACACGAGGAATGGAATATACAGCTTCAGTATGATAACTGTGTACAGCAGGAGTGTTCACATCTTTTCTAATGTCTCTCTGACACATAGAATCAAACATATTCAGCGCCAGTTTCACAGAAACTAAAGGCAGAGAGGATTTCCAGTGTTTGACAGCGGACAGTTGAACTCAACTGTCCGTTCAGGACCCGGGACTCAGGACCCAGGACTCAGGACTCGGTCCCAGTTTAGTCGTACCGCTCGTTCTTACAGTGACACACACACACAGGCTACACATTCTGAAGTGGGACGCCTTCTTTCCCGCCCTTCAGAGCTTTCTTCCTGCGCTTGCAGCAAACCACGGTGACGGCCACGATTATCCCGATCAGCAGCAGGATGAGGAAGATGGCCGCCGCGATCACACTGACGGAATATACTGAGGGAGACAAAGTGACACAGATATTTACTTTACTTTACTCCACTCACATGTAGAGCTCAAACAATTATTACATTACATTACATTACATTACATTACATTACATGTCATTTAGCAGACGCTTTTATCCAAAGCGACTTACAATGGAATTGAGTACAATCAGCCAGGGGTGGAGTCCAACTTGCGACCATGATGTCTTTCGCACACAGTGTACTGGTCTTAACCACTGAGCCACTGCAATTAATCGATGAATCGATATTGTTTAAGCTTCTTAAATGTGATAATTTTCTTAATTTCTTTGCTCTGGATAATAAAGAAATCATTAAAAGTGAAAATCATCGTTAGTTGCAGCTCTACTCACATGCAATCAAACGGACACCACATGGTTAAGGGGACACATTTTGTGTCTCAAGTGGTTCAAGGTGCGGCAGAGCACAGGTATTAAAGCCTGGGTGTAAATATGTGGTGAAGACTATTAGTTTTATTTCCTTTCTTTTTCAAAAACCCGTCCCAGTGACCGAGAGAATAACATAATGAAAGCAGGACTAATAGAGGGTCAACACTGCTGTAATTATTCTAATATACAGAGTTATGAAAAGGTAAAAAGAATATTCCATAGGCTGTAATATTTATCCTATAATACAACTTTATTTTTCCTCACAGAATTTCACTTTGATTTGGAGCATTAAGATTTCTTTTTCTACTTTTCTATACGTAAGTGACAGAAAGAGAAAGTGCTGAATGTAGATGAGCTGTATGAAGGTGTGAATGAATGAATGGATGTGAACTACTGAAATATAGTGACTATGTTATAACGGTGTATTTGTATTTGAGACGTATCGCGATGAGACACAACATTAAAGCAGATAACCGGCTGATCTTTGTATGTCGCAGGCTTGTGTTGAACAAATTCATTGTTGATGCATAATCACAAGTCAAATGACATATGATGACATATGATGACATATTTCTTCCTCAAGAGGGCGCTGTTGGTTTGCTAGAAAATATCTCGCTGCTGCAGCCACAGCATTACAACATGGAGTACAGAGTCTGGGAAAACACGGATTCCACTGTGATCATTCATGACGAGGGGGAGCTTTCAGCTGCAACTGTCCTGCTTTGTAACAGGAGTTAGAAAATCTGCACAATAATAATCTCAACAACCATGAGATTGAGCCTGGTTAGGATTACTGTTACAGTCTGCAAGAGCCGACATGCCCACTGAACTTGGTGGAATCCTGCAACACCCGACTCTCCCGTGATCTAAAGGAATATCAACGTAATCCAGGGACTAAACTCACCAAATAGCCTTTATTCACCACCAACAGCCTTAAAAGCTTTGGATTACAGGGCAAGAAAGGAGAAGGTATGACGGAACATAACAACCACAACTGGGGTAATAACAACGTTATACAACGTTATACAACGGTGCAAAGGTGCATAGCAAAGGAAAAGTAATATTTTTTCAGTCTTACAAACATAAATCAGCAAAACTCTTTATCAGTATAACATCATATAATCTGACTGAATTTGTACAAAATCTAATTTCTCAAAGTTGGACTAACTCACTACAGCTGTGGCTCGACATGACAAACGTACACCGTTATAACTTTACTGCACAGAGAGTTAAACCGAGCGCTTTAAACTAGAGTTACGTTCAACAGCAAACCAGCAACAACACAAACCACAGCAAAATAAACCCAGAAATAAGGAATTAACGTTAGAGTTTACACCTAATTATCCTAATTACACACATGTACAACTGTCGGCCTCAGCTGAAGGACAAAACTACCCTTACATGGTCTGCACTAGTGAACATGAACAGGCAAGATAACAGGGAGATGAAATAAGATCAATATGCTCTGCTTCTGCATGTCAGGAAATCACCATGTCATAGCATCACCGAGGCCTTACTCACACACACACACACACGCACGCACACACACACACACACACACACACACACACACACACACACACACACACACACGCATCAGTCAGTGCTGCAGTGACAGTGTCCTCACACTTCTCATTTATTCTAGAGCTGAAACAATTAATCGATGATTTATCAACTACTTTGATAATCGATTCATCGGTTTGAAGCTTTTTTCATGATTAAAACAAGATTTCTGATTGTTTGTTTTCCGAAGCTTCTCAAATGTGAATATTTTCTTCATTTCTTTGCTCTGATAACAAAGAAATCATTAAAAGTTAAACATTTAACATTAGATATTTGAGAACATCATCATTTCCAGGTTTGACGAACACCGATCAACATTTTTTAAGTTTTTACGATAATTTATTGACCAAACGATGAGTCGATTATGAAAATAATGGTTATTTGCAGCTGTAATTTACTCATGTATTCTCCGCCCTCAGCCTTGCTCACCTTTAAAGAAGTGCTGGTTGTCATCTTCAGAGCACTGGGTGTGGCTCAGCTCTCCCAGCTGCTTGTCAACACCGCGGCTGGGGATGTACGCCTGGATGTTGAAGCAGTAGCTCTCTCCTCGGTCCAGGTCCGTCAACTCGATGATGTTGGTCTTTGAGTTCAACACTTTCTGCAGAAAGACGCAGCAGAGAATGTGAATGTGAAGCCTGACACTGTGTGTGTTGCTGTAACGCTGTAACGTCGGCTTGTGCTCACCTTGCCAGTGCTCTTGTTTCTCCTGTAGGTCACTTTATACTGCAGCTGGTCAGAGAAGATGTCTCTGATGTTCAGCTGGTGTCCGTCTTTAAACACGGCCGTGAGCGGGTCAGTCACGTACAGAGTGGTTTTCTTTTTGTCTTCGCTCACCTCCATCTTGAAGTTTGGTCTTCCTATGTCAGCTGAGGAGGAAGAAGAGATAGAGAGGGAGAGGGTTAGTGAAATATGACCACTTTAATTAAGTTTGAGGACGAGGGTTAGGGTTAGGGTTAGGGTTAATGTACACTTATTTTTGAAACTGGAGTTGTGTTACTTTGTAATCTAACCTGGTATTTAATGCTAAAGAAAGGGTGCTGTGTTGCTCTACTTCTTTTTTTCAACTAATTACTTACTACACTTGTCCATTTTGTTTTAATCTCTTTGAGATTTAATAAAATCTACCCATTTATTAATGACATTTCTGCATAGATTATTCCCCCAGGTGACCATGTGCATGGCCAGTGTCAGTTCTCAGAGGTGTGGAAACACTGAGCTCTGAGCACCAGTGTCCAGAAGAAGAGAGAATAGTTTAACAAAAGCATATTCTTGTTGTTTTTTGTTTATTATAGTACTACAATATTATTATTATAGATACTTATTTATTATAGTATCAGAATAACCTACTATCTTGGTAGGGACAGAACTGTGGTGAGCTGGTGTAGGGGAACTCGGTCAGGTCAGACTTGGCTCCGAGCAGCGGTTGAGACAGTACGTCAGCTGTGTAACAGGATTTCAGGGCAGTCAGAGCGCTGGACAGGTCACACAGAGTCGCAGACGAGCGGATACAGTGAGGACTCCTCTGTTTGTTCCCACCAAGCCTGCAGCAGTTAAAACAAGGACATTAAAGATGGACCATGAGTCTTTGAT
This sequence comes from Solea solea, assembly GCF_958295425.1. NCBI lineage: Eukaryota > Metazoa > Chordata > Actinopteri > Pleuronectiformes > Soleidae > Solea > Solea solea. The sequence continues at coordinate 1,377,072 of NC_081134.1, read as the reverse complement.
ATACACGCAGAGTACACACGGTATACATTTGAGCGAGTTAGTCGGCATCGTCATCGATGTGAAGACCAAACCTTTCATTTGGACTTAATGGAACGGTCTAAAGGTCAAACTAAAACATGATTGGAAACGAAAATATAAGTCATTTATTTGTATATATATATATATATACAGTATATACACACATATGTATGTATATATATATATATATATACATTATATACAAAGGTTCTTGCATGGATCCCAGAGGTTGATGATACCTTTGTGCTTAAATATCTCTTCCAGTAAAAGCTTTTACAGAATCAATCACGGCTCGTTATCGTGCCCTGGGTGCAGCAGTGACTCATTCCTTCAAGGTCACGCAGCAGTCAGTGAAGTCACGAGAGCAGAACGTACATGTTCATTACAGTAGGAATGGTTACAGGTACTTACACAGAGAACTCCACAGTGTAGGAGTAATCCACTGATGGTTTTGGCTCCCAGGACAAAAGAGTTTTGAAGTTGGTGGATTTCCAGGTGACATTCTGTGCTCGAGGGAAAGAGCCTGTAAAACAAAACATCATTCAGTCACAATCCAAATTCTGACATCGGGAAAATAAAAGTCAATATTTGACTCGTGTCAGCTGGAATTGGCTCCAGCTCCACGACAGAGCTCAACAGGATAATCAATAGAGAATGAATGACTGAATGAATGAATGAATGAATGAATGAATGATAATAATCCCCAGACATATGTTGTCACTGAACACAGATCTGTGGATGTGTGCTGATTTTCAGCAGAGTCAGAAACAATAAAAAAACCAGGAATTTCAGACACAGCATTTCACTGTCGTCAGGAGCTGAGCTGTTTTTAAAGAAAGTCATGATGAGTGGAACATTTCACTCTTATCACTGTTAATAAACCACCATTGCTCATATATTGTGAAGGACTGACTGTTCAGGGTCTACCACACACACACACACACACACACACACACACACACGCGTGTGGTTTTTTTAGTTTTTGTGATTACAAACACAAAGTGAGGTGCGGTGCTGTTTTGATATCAACAGTCTGAGGTTTACGGGTCGACTGAGTGTCCGGGAGGATTTTACAGCAGCACTCAATCATTCCTTTTATTCAGGATTCATTCATTCATGTTTCAATGGCATGAAGTGCTGAGTTCTGTGGGCAGAGTGGGCAAACAGAGCACGCCCAGGTCCCACTCTGCTCTCAGTTGTGCAATCGCTCGCTCAAGTCGACGAGACAGTTTTTTGTAAAAGGACAATTACATGCAAACGCACACAAATAAAAGTATGTTATTGTAATTGCAAATGAAGGAATGCAAGTATTTGTTACATGATGTTTAAGGTGCTTAAAGAAGTGTTGCAGGTGATTGTTAGTTACAACTGCATGAACACTAACGTAAAGCACGACTACTCACTGACACAACAAATGATATAGAATTTACATCCACAATGATATTACAAATATTATGTAACAATTATTAGTTTCACTATTGTGTTGTTATTGCAAACTGTACACGATTATAATTTTTTATACTGTTAATTTGAAGAAGTATACGTGTATTGTATTATATAATTATTAGAGCTGAAACAATTACTCGATTGGTTGATAATTAATCGTCAACTATTTTGATAGTCGATGAATTTGTTTGAAGCTTTTTTCATGATTAGAAGAAGATTTGTGATTGTTTCAGCTTCTTAATGTGAATATCGTCTTCATTTCTTTGCTCCGTATCACAAAATCATTCATTTAAATTCATTTAAATCATTTAAACTGAATCATTTTGGTTTGTGGACAAAACTAGACATTTGTGAACCTCGTTATTTCCAGGTTTGACAAACTAATCAATATTTTTTAAAACCAAACAATTACTCGATTCATCGAGAAAATAATGGACAGATGAATTGATTATGAAAATAATCGTTAGTTGCAGCTCCAATAATTATTGTTCATTACATTGTTGTAGTTGTTTATTCTATTGTTTAATTATTATTCATATAGCTTTTATTTATGTCTTCCATTGTTACCCGTTTTTTATTTAATCTCTTTAATATGTTATATGTTTTTTTCTTAAACACAAGTGGAAGCCTCTTCTCAGCAACAGTCACTAAATGTGTATTAAAGTGTGATTTCAATGCAGTTTAACCTGTAGTCACCTGTCTCTCAGCAGTGTCATCGGCCTATATTTAACAATGCTTTTGAAACATGGATGTTAATTCTCTAAAAGTAAATACACAATAAAGCGTATCCGTGCACACAGAGTGTACATTTACAATTAAATAACCATAAACTACAACAGAGGCAGATCCTGCTTATCGTCTGTTCACAGTAAATCTACCACCTCGTATTATTTACTGCTTTACTTATTATTATGATATTTTCCAGGCTATACGGTGACGGTGAGCACGTGTTACATGTCATGGTTACATGTCATTGTTCCATGTCATTGTTCCATGTCTATAACACGAGCAGAAACTCACCTGAGGCCGAGTATGTGCCGAGGAATAAAAGGAGGAGTGTCCACATGTCCATCATGTTGCGTGGTGACCGTGACCGTGAGCTGCTGCTGCTGCTGCTGCTGCTGCCGCGTGTCTCGTCTCTTTCTTCTGACTCTTTCACTCTGAGCTACTGATTTTTAACTCTGTGGCCGCTCGGAGGTTTGACCATATAAGGAGCGTCCGCCTGTGACGTCACACTGGACGAGCCCATGAAGTAACTGACTAGTAAACTCGTGTCGTATATATTATATAATATATATTTATATATATATATGTATTTTATATAGCTCTAGTAGTAATATTGTTAATAATGTTCTTTTTAAACACAATGTACATTTTCAGTGTCCAACTGTTTTAGGGGATACTTGGATTTAGCTCTTCATCATTTACATCAGTGCTTTTCTCAATAATATGTTTATTGTTTTTTTCATATACAACCTTAGAGCTGAATAAAAGGATAATGTACACAAATATATCATAACAGGTACCAGATCAGCCGTCAGTATATCATCTAACAAACAACCAAAAACAAAAGTAACATAAAACAAGACGGTTGCAGAGAGGTAGAAACAAACAACATTAAAGTAAATAAAAATAAAGCTAAAAACAGCACCAAACGTTGAATAAGCATGTTCAACAAGCACATGACACTGGAGTACAATACTTGTTTAAATATACAAGGATTACTGTATTGTGGACTCTGTGAAACTCAGGCTGACCCTTCAAATTGTACATAATCTTTTCACTTGACGCATGACGCGAGTTCATTCGTCCATCTAGGTGGTGATGCATCTTTCCGATGCATAGCTGTACACCTGCTGGTGTATATAACTCACATGAACATACTTGTGGATCCAGCTGGAGATACACACTCATAAATATCTCCCTGTACATGTGGCAGTCAGTGGTTCCCAGTTCCTGAAATTGTCCTGAATCCTGAAATCTTTTGATAAATGGACCTTGTTAATGACATCGTTTGTGTCTTGTGACTCTGCTGGCAGCTATGTCTTCACTGAGTGAGAGAGAGAGACACCATCTGTGTCTTATACTGGTCCTTGTTGCAGGGACTCGGGGGGCGGGGGGGCGGGGGGGCACAGCACTCGGTACCTCATACAACCTTCAAAAATGTGAATAATCCTTTTAAAATGTTTATTGTCCTTTGTGATAATGAGGATCTGCACGACAGATGTGTCATGTGGAACGACTCACTGCAAAAAGGATGATTGTAAAGTGTGTTGGTGTTTGTCTCCATATGTGACCTTGTGATGGACCGGCGACCTTTCGACCTGTGTCCGCTGAGATTGGCACCAGCACCCTCCACGACCCTCGTGTGGAGGATAAAGCAGTAGATGAGTGAGAGTGAGAGTGTCTCATTGTTTACACGCTTAACTCTGAACTCTGTTACTCTGCATTCTGTTCAAAATGCACTTACCAGTGTCCAGTCAGCGAACACTGACAGGAAATAGGACTGTTGCACTCCTAAGAAGCTTAGATGCTAAGTTGTTCTCATCCAGTCACAGTGTTTCCTTTCCCTCCTTCAGTATTTGATGCCTGAGTCTGAAAAACAAAGCCATTCATAGTTTTATTCAAGGATTATATTTCCAACACAATAGGCCTGAGATAAAGAGGCTTTTCTGCTCCAGTGAAGGTGAGACACAGGTTTGTGAGCCAACTTTTATCAGCATTTATCAGCTGCTCTGTTCAAATAACTGACCACAAAAGGTTCATGACACACATGACACACATGACACACCCATGCAGTGACACGTTGCTACACCGTTTCTCTGTAATGTTCGGAGTTTTATTTTGTAATTGAAAAAAACATTTTTCTTAATAAAATGAACAAGTTGTTGTAAAAGTTCCTCACAGGAATTGCTGCTAAATTGCTATGTGGAAGTTGGGAAGTCTTTTCTCGTGGAAAATAAGGTCAGTGCCAAACTCTTTGAACCAAAGTCCACAGAGAAAATCAGAGATTTGAAATCTTGGAGCACAGGAGTGGTTGATTCACTACATGTGTTATTTTCTGACTTTGGTGTTTGAAATTGTTCCCTCAGATGAATCTTAGTGAAACAAACCAACAGCTCTTGTGTCCCATGATTTTTCTGTGGAATAGTGACTAATAAAGTTTGACTGGGAATGAAACCGATGCATATTTTTTTTCTTTTGTTAAAAAAAATCAAGGGTTTCAAAACTTTCTGATCCACGAAAGTAAAACTAAAACTGTCTGTAATAACAAACATAAACAAAGGTCATCGATGGTTATTTATCCTCAAATGAATGGTAAAGTAAGACTAAAGTGTAGATTCATGACCAGGAACCAAACTGTTGCCAACATGACACCATCTAAAAGTGATAGTAGTCTGCGGGAGCGTCATAGTTTAAAGAATGAATGACATGATTCCAGTGATATGCTGACCACACGAGCGTTACACTACAGCATGACGACACCACAGCAGGTCAGATGTGGCTGTGGTGACAGCAGATTTTGGCTCACAGATGCTTAGTTCATTAGTCAGGATTTCCACCCTGAGAGCGAACTACACGTCTATTTATAGACTTCACTACATTACTACTTTACAGATGACAGGGGGAATCAGTGTATACTGTGGCAGGAAGAGTTGTTTGTAAGAAACTCCAACGTGAGTGGTTGTGTTTGTTATGATGTGGAAAGGTAGATTTAATGGAGTGAAATTAGAAAAAACACAACTGACCATAAAAGATCTTTAAAAGGTTTAGGAATGATCTCTATATAGTAAACATGTTCAGGCAGAGACACGTTATGTTTCATGCAGCACAGTCCTGCAGAGTGTTTTTTGTTTTTTGGAGATGGCTAAATATGTCTGGCGCCATGCCAGAGCTCCCCCCACATTCACCCCGTCCCCCATTATCCCCCATTATCCCCCAACCCACTGCTCTGCCAGTGAGGGGCCCAGCCAGGAGCTCTGAATACTAAGGAGCCTCTGACGGGAAGTGCTGAATGCAACTGCATGAGTTCAACTATTCTTTAGAAAGGATTATGGTTCCAGTGCAGGCGTGTGGCCATGCACGCAGCCACAATCACACGTTCACACACATTACATTTTCAGAATTAGAGAATAACTCATATTATAAGCAATATAATCATGGCAAATGAACCAATAATGTGATTTTAACTATAAACTGTAGAGAGGGAAAACACAATTTCCATTGTCCCTAATCAACTCTACTAACACGAGAAGCAACAACAGCATTAAATCAGACGTGTTACGTGTTCTGTGTTTGTAATGTAATGACATTCAGGCCCTGGCAACCATTGAAGTTTTATTTGTTCAAGTCATTTATCCATCTCATTAGTCTCATTATAAGTCATACTCTGTGCTATGTGGCCCATTTCTTAATGGAGCGGTGCAGTACACAGTGCAGCAGCATGAGATCATTGGTCTTTTGTCCATTGTATTAGACTCTGCATTGTATTAGTCAAGGTGAATTGATTGGGTTTGCTGGGTTTCTGCTTTAATGACATTCCCACATCTATTCCTGCCAGGATTATGAGCTTCTTACACTGTTTTTTTACTGTCAATGATGTTAATTAAACACTGAGTGGCCAATGACAGGCATGGAGTGCACACTTTAGTTCAGACAGCACAAAGCTTTTTTCATCAGTAGCCTCCTTTTCCACTTCTTACGTCACACACATTTTTCCAGGTTCTGAGAGTTTTGCACATTATCCAAATATTTCTCACAATACAAGAAGTCCCTGTAATTATGGACCAATGGAAAACTGTTGACAATCAGTTGAGTGGGTAATCCACACTTACTGGAACATTCACTATATTTACACTACTTTAAAAAACAAAAACAAAAAGCATATTGTATTAGTCTGACTAAAACTGGACTTTTAAAATGCACTAAAGTATGTGTTTGTACATCTGAAATGATACTAAAGTGAATTTATTTGGACTAAAACACTGAGATAATACAGTTGCATGTATACGTTCAAACGTTAGATGCACATGCTCCACAGTTCCTGCCCCTGCACCGTGAGCCCCTGACCCGGAAATAATAGAAGAAGCCAGTAAGTGACATCCAGAGCATATTTGAACTTTGTCTTAGGAACAGACTGGACCCAAATGCAAGACTCTACAAAAAACTGTTAAAAGAAGAAAGAAATCAAAGAAAAACAAAGCACAAGTCCACAAACAATGGGAGATACAAAAACATAAGCAGAGGTCATGCACCACAGGCTGGGTAAAAGAGATATTTAATATGTACAAGCAAAGACCACAGACTACACATAAATACTGCTGGTTCTCAATGAAATAAAACATGTCACAACGCTGATGACAAAGCAGGTGAGAAAACATCACAAGTGACAAGTGGAATATTACAAAAACTACACACTAAAATGCTTCCTCTCCAAAACTATAACAGCAATTTCATTTGACTTTTATTTTTCATCTTTCGTTTATTGAGCAGAAACCTCATCACAACACGTTTGAGTGAAGAAACAAAGGAGAGTCGCATCTTCACAATATTCTGCTATATTTAAATATCCTTTGTTACAGTGGAGCAGCAGAGGGAAACAAAAGGACGTGACTTGTATTAATTCAGTTTAAACTTGTGAACAGATTATTATAACAGATTATTGCAGAATATATTCAAAGGCGTTTCACTCTTTAGGGGTTATTTATATGACTTGCTGACATGTTTTTTTTTGAGGAATCCCCCTTCTCCTTCAACTTCCCTGTTTAGGAGAGACTACAATAATTATGAAGCCCAGGCTAATTCATGTTGTTTTCTAGGAAACTGCCATTATAACTCTTTATGTTTTTATCCCCTTCCTTCTGTTCCTTGTGTGTTTTCCTTGTTTTCTCCCATTTGCAGCAAAAAAACAACATGTTCATGATTTTCATAAATCTTAAATACTTACCACCATAAATTAAATAATGAAAAGTTTTTACCATGAATCAAAACTTCACGTTTTGATTTGGAGGTCTGTGTTTTCCTATGTTTCATATTCTGTTACTGTTTGCAGTTATCAGTCTATATTCATTGTAACAATGTTACTTTGATGATGTTTTATTATAATTCTATTTGATTGATTCTAAATATATTCTTAAAGTATAATCTCTTTAAAATATTTTGGTCAAATAGAGACACATTTAGTCAGAAAACAATGTCATTCATTATCACCACTGACAAAATGCTAATGCCCATCACTGATAATATCCTTTTCACAAAGTTGTCAGGATGAGTTGTTGTTTTTAGAGTTAGGGTTCGTACACCATCAACATTATACCATCTTCTCTTCTGATGTTTGTACGGAAAAGGAAATTTCTTCCTTCTTGGGGGGAAGGGATGTTCCTAAGACAAAGGCCTGTGAGCTTGGGCGTCATCTCGCACTTCCTGTTTTCCTGGCTTGTTAATTGTGTATAATTCCCTCTGCCACAGAGTATGGACATGTTAGTGTTGCATACAGATGAGTTTGTAAGTCACTGGTCTGATTTGGAGTGGACTGACAAGGCCGTAGATGAAGCAGCACAAAGTAGGATTTGCTCATCGCATAGTTCCACCTGTGCTGCAAACGTTATCGCTTTGTGAAATGAGAAGTGACAAAAAGGTGATGCAGACTTGCTCAGGCTTGGACAGGGATGTCATTCACCAGGAAACAAGTGGTTAAGAACCATCAACATAATCTTGTGTGAAGGCTGGAGAAAAAAAACAGTGAAAACCTCAATTCTGTCGCAGCAAAGGCGATAAACTGAAGTCGTAAAAGTTCAAAACACGTGTGTAGTGTGAGGAACTGTGTTCAACAGTCACCAACATTCCACTCTGTGGAGGATGATATTGATCTAGTAGGAGGAGAATGTTGTTGATGGGATCAGTGTCAGCTCGTACATGTAATGAATTCAGGAGATGACCATTTTAAAGCAGAGATAAAAACACACAGCTTTAAAATACTAAACTATCATCTTAATTAGCTTAATGTAGAGGGATTTAAGGGATTATAAGGATGAGACTGGTGTAACAGAAGCATTCTGGGTGTCAGGCAGCAAGTGGCTACAGTTAACCTTCTTATCAGCTTGGATAACTGATAAGAACTTAACACTGGGTTGGTTTGCATTCCTGTCATGGTCCACAGCTTGGACATAAAAAGGCAGCTACACACACAGTGCAGGCAACTTTCTCCTCAAGTTTAATGAAACATGGAGCGTAACAGGTGGACTAACTGCAAATAACATATTCATTTAATATTTAATATGAACATTTAATAATATTTCACTTACCCCTTAAGCCCTAAGCCTATTTTTTAGGTCTCTGCTTGAAAATGTCATACTTTCATATATAAAATGAGTATATCTCTGCAACCACAAGGTCTCTTTTAATACTTTTGGTGTCATAGTAAAGGGAAGAGTGAAGAGTAAATGAAGATGGCACACAAAAAATTAAAATAATTCAGCTTCGCCTGAAAAATAAATAAATCAGGATGAATATCTCTCTGGAATGATGGAGAATAAGCTCCAAACTCACTCAAATCAAAGTACAACCTGTGACATAATCTCAACAATCTAATTGTTTTGAAACTTTAAAACGTGAACTACCAGCCATTTCCTCCTCCACAGAAAAGAGTCTAATGTGTGATTGTTTCTTCAGAAGAGACTCATTTTCAAAGCCATGACACTAATGTGGTGCCGATGTGCCAACAGATTAGTATTTCCTTATTTTTGAAGTACACAGGATCCTCATCTGGTCACAGGTTGCAGCTGAGTGTCTGAGATTTAGCTTGAAAATAACACTGAGACTTCACTCGTCAAAATATTTTGACTTATAATACATACTCCATTGTATTTGTGGTGCTTTTGGCTGAAATTAGGACACAGTGGAGTTGAATGTTTATGTTTATGAATGTTTAGGATTACACACTTCAAGCTGATTCAGGAAAGTATTGTGTTTCCTCATTGTATTAACATCCTGTCTACACAGTATACACACAACTTCATTTCCTCACAATTCTCTCCTGGTGACAATTTTGCATCACATAGTTGCAAACTATGTCACTTAAGAAATGTTGGAATGTAACTTATAGTTTTTGTTTAGTCATTTGCCAACACGTCACATTCAAATATTTGATTATGTACAAAAGTTCCTGAATGTTCACAAAAAGCAATGTAGCCTGTTGTGACAGAGGTGTGTGTGTGTGTGTGTGTGTGTGTGTGTGTGTGTGTGTGTGATCCTACATTCATACTAGAGACGAACATTAAAAAAAAAAGAGGAAACCAACAGATTTTTGTTGTGAATGAATATTTGAGTTATTTATTTATCAGTGTAGTTAAGCAGGGAACGTGCACAGTGATAAGTATTGATATAAATGACCAAGTCTCGTTCTCTTAAGGTTGTTTGAAAGAATAACTTCTGTCAGGCCGTTAAAAGAACAGGTAGCAACATTTGATTCATATAAACTGAAAAATAACATGGCATCAGCCCATCCTTGTCACCAGCTTGATCACTAGCAGATTTAGCGGGTTAATGGTGGAGAGGAGGCGAGAGGGAGTGTTTCACTTTTCAAAGCTTGGCAGGAAAAAGCTTAAGAGAGGCTTTCCTGAGAAGGCTGACACACAAGGAAGAGAAAACACAGCAAAATCTGTTATTGTGCTTTGGCTTGATCTGCTCTTACGTAAGTGGCTGTAGAGGAGAAGGGATTCGGTAGCGGACAGTCAGACATCGGAATGGCTGCGTCTGGATATATGTGGGTTTGATGTCCTGAAATTTCAACTCAGACATGACATCATGATGATAATGATGATAATGACAGCGTGAGCATATGCAAAAGAGTATGGTTTTACCTAAAAGATCAATAACACAATAAGCATTTGCCATTTATTAATATTAATATTATTGATAATAATAATAACAACAACAATGACATTGGCCAATTAGTATCTCTGAATCAGTCAATTATTACAAATCATGCCAGAAACTTGAAAAATGTTGAGAACATTAGGAAATAAAGTTGAGATGATCTGCTGTGTCGACTCTTGAACAGAGAAGCTGAAAGATGAAGTCACTCAGCTTCATGCACAATTAATTAATGTTACGAACAGAAAGAAAAAAACCTGTTTAATTTTTAAAATACAGCATCTGTAAAATTTTAGATCTCTTATATACAGGGAACATGACAGGGCTTCAAAAATCAAAAGGGAGATGTTGATGAAACTACAGCAAACAACCTAAAAGTGTAGTGAGTGAGTGAGAGAAACAGCTGAAGATAAACAAGCAATGTTTGTTCTCAGTGGAAACTTCATGTGTTTATGGTTGGTACTAAGTTCTGGCACAATTCCACACAACAGTTTGGTGCAGCAGTGAGCGGGACTCTCCATACTGCTCACAGATAATGACTCAGTTAAGAGGTTAAGAGCAGCTACTGTAGCTCGGAGGATCGTCAGCCATCTCCCACTCTGGAATTCATTTGTGGGAGTAGTTGAGCCATGGTTACAGCCAATGTTGCTATGTTTACCTGTGCTCTGAGAGCCGAGTGTCTCTGTATTTCCGTTCCTCTTTTGAATCTGTCCCAGCTTTGTGCAACGACTGACTCTGTGTGATGTGAATGAATAACCGTATATACTGCTTTTTTTTAATTACTAAACATATGTAGAGAAAGTATGTAAATAGTACACTAACCATAACAAACATGTATTTTCTGACTGCGTCACGGAACTGAAATTCTAATCATGATTTTTTATTTGAAAGAATAAAACATTATTATAGAAGTTGAAGGTTTATTGATGTGTATAAAACACATTTGTCAAACATATACATGCTTTCTTCCCTTTAATCAAACAAATTACAAACATGAGGACATGACCATCGAGCTGGTCATGAAGGCAGCAGATGTTGTGATGAGCTGGCTGTGGATCTGGTGAGGAGACCTGTTGGTTGCATAGTGCTATCTGGACATGAGTTGGACTAAACCCTTGATCAATGAGGATCAGGATGTGTGATGTTGTAAGAACCAAAGAGATGATGTATGTCATAAATCTTTGGAGTTTTCACTTATTGGTTGTTCCACCTCTCGGACCACAAGACTGCAGGTAACTAACTTGGTGTTGATGTGTGTAGAGTTGTGTCACTCGCTCAGCAGTCATCTTGACATGGCCTCCGGGCAGTTACAATGATTCTGCCACAAGTTTATTCTGTGTGTTTGAAATAGTCACACAAAAACAAAACGTGCAACATAACAGCCACAAAATTCTAATTGAAAAGTGGTTTTGATGTTGTGGTAGATCTGTCTATTTCTTACTTTAAAAAACGGAGCAGTTAAAACCAGTTTAAAACCACATTATTAATGGTTTGGAGGACACAGACGTTCACGGATGAGCCACAGCATTATTACCTGTTTTCTTGACTTCAAGTAATTCACACAGTCCTGGACAGTCGGAAAAGTTTGGACAGAGGAAATTTTACCACAGGCTCCCATTACACTTTTGAATCATTTGGGAATTGAAAATTCCAGTGGATTATTTGGCCTTTCTTGCTGTAAACACAGCTTGAGCTGCAGTCCATGTCATTGTTATCTGATACTCTTCTTTATAATGTATAATCTTACATTTTCATTTTAGACTGGACTGCACACAGGCCAGTCAACCACACCCGCTATATGCTGTTGTCCGTCACTGTCTTGGAGTTTCTGGTAAAATACGTCATCATAATATCATAATATTCATACATATGCAGAACACCTATGTCATGGGTAATACCATCACACGTTCTGTCTTTTCTTTGGTTGAGTTACTTCAAAGAACTTTATGTAACATGACAACTATGTGGAACATGTCCAGTGGTGTTTATACTGCGGGTAATGTTCATTTCAATATGGTGTGAAGTGGATGGGTCAGGAGAAGGCAGCAGATTTTTCTCATGTCAGACTTTGGAATGCATCTGGAACAGTAGGACTAGTGTAAACTTGATTTTCATTGACTCATTAACGGTTCTTAACGGTTGGCAGGGCTAGAGATATTTTGAACACATTTTCTGAAACACAATGTTTGGCAGCTCTTATTTGTTTGCAAGCCAGACTTCCTCTCTGCATCTAAACATACCCTGGGAGACCACAATCATCACCACATCATATATGTATTGATCTAGGAGTCTTGAGTCTTTCACAGTATTAATGCTTAGTGAAGCCGCTGAAAAAAGGCGATTGTCATCATTCTCTTTCCCAGAGGTTTTTCTGCCCTATCATGTTTTCATTTTTCCCCTGCCCCACCCATGCATCAATTACGACATCATGGACATGCAGGAAAGCAACAATAACAACACCACAGAGGACTTCAAACACCAAATGACCAATCAACAAATTAAACATACTGAAAGAGGCAGTCGTAGAGCATCACCTCATGTGTTTGAAATTGCTTATTTTCTCTATGGACTATGGCAAAGGGAGCGAGTGATTTCTAAAGCAACACCAACTTTAGTTTGTGCACACTGGAAGTGTCAGCAGTTAACCAGGGTTAAATAAACCAGAACTTTTCTTTGAGTTGCAAATACAATCCTCATCTTGACTGTGTATTAAAAAACGAACACAGTCAAGATGAGGATTGTATTGCAATCATGTTTCCTGTTATAGTTTTCATAATTTCCACTCATGATTCTGGACGGTTGCTCCTTCACCTCCATTCTATCTGCAAGCTATAGGTAGAGTCGAGTTAATTCACTTCCACAGTGAGTTTTATGAAGTCAGCTCTCTCTTATTTCATTTTCCTGCCACCTCAGTACACCAACTATTCTACTTGTGTAATACTGTGCACTAATTACTGGAAGAGCCATTTGTACAGGTTGACTACATTGTTCACGTACTGAATGTTCTGTTCAGAGGCCAGAGGCTGGCACAGCTTTTGACCATTTGGTCAGAGAAACTCATGTGTTAGGAACTTCATTTACACAATAGTGGCTCACTTTAAGCATGTAACAGTGTATGCAGTGAATTTCCACTTTGGTTTGGGCACAAAGTCTCAGCTTGTTCAGGAATGTGGAGAAGGATATTTGGTGTGTTGGTATGTGTGCTGGTGTTCACCTGTTGTAACATGACTGTATACACTGTGTCAGATGAAAGCTTGAATGTTATCAGATCAAGACATGGTGTGTTTTTATGACTGGGTTATGCAGTGGCTTCAGTAGAATATGGGTTTCTTTAAAGGGATGATGATGCGTCAGAGCTGAGGTTTATGTGGCATTTCCATTTAAGTGAGAACAGTTAGAAGTCAAAACCAAAACCAAACTACATTAACATACAAGATACATACAGACATCAGGTATTACAAAAAGAAAAAAAAGAAGGCTTTAATCCCTGGATCAGTATAACATTGATACGATCACCAGCGCATTACAAATCCAAAGCGACTTTATTACAGACACAAACTAAATGTCCGCTTCAATGAAACTCTCTCACACATAAAACTATTCTCTCCCCCATGACATTTAATTCTGTTTTATCGTTGCTTGTTTTCTCCCTCACAATTATTAACTCTTACACGCGCTTTTATTCTTACTCAAACTCACTTACATGTGCTATGGTTTGCAGAAAAGTAGTAAAAGTAGCAACTTTTGTTTGCAGTAGAGCAAGCTGATGAGTCCACACGTTTGTTTGGCAACACTTTGTAGTCATGCTAGAAACTGTCACCATTTATTTGAAAGTGTTACAAATTGATGCAATGATATGTTTGTGTGCATGTCCATAGTTAAGAAATCAGCTGCCGTGCTTGGATTGCCTCCTTGTTTGGAAGCCGCTCAGTCATTAAGGTGTGGACTATCCCACTAACAATGTCATTGACGTCTGTCCAAACATGCACAACATGCTGATGGGAACTGGCTACAATGTTCAGAACATGAATCATCAGAGATTTTAGTTCTGACTTTACGTAGTGTGATTTCATGTCCTCAGTCACAAGTCCTAAAATGCAGGTATCATTATCATTAATCATAAATATCCATTCCTATCGAGTGGAGTTGTTTCTAAGACTTCTTCTATGTAGCTTATTCCTCTCTTGTAAGTCACTTAGGATAAAAGGGTCTGCTAAATGCTTAAATGTAAATGTAATGTACATTTTAAGGTATTATGTTTGAACTTTGACCTAGTTAATGATCCACAGTTTCTTGGCATGTATAGGTGTAAGTATAAGTATGAGCACTATATACCAGCATGCCACCATACTGCATAAAGATTATCATGAACACCGATCTGGAAACAAACCTCTTTGTTGTGATGTCTGACTGATACAGATATCACCTGTACATGTTTGCAGAGGGCGCGTCATATTTGCCTGAGCGTCTCTTTGAATGACTTCTCTTTATTGACCATTCACTGTGGGGCATGTGGTAAGTTGCTATGAAACCACTTTTGCAAAGTCTCTGTGAGCTCATGACGCGGATGTGACTAAGATGTGTGGAAACTTAGAGGTAGTGTGGGGTTCACTGGTAGTGGCGATCCAAAAATAACCAGCTTCTCATTTTTAGCAAAAAGCTTTGGCTCCTCTGGCAAATCACAACCTTGTGTGTATTATTTTTCAACAATTGACAGCTTTCCTAGAGTTACTAGTCTTCTTCAGCTCTGACTTGACTGAGATTTGGTTCTCGAGCCAAAAAAGGCAGCAAGCTGTGCAAATAAACCTAAACTACATACTGTGCTTTTGCCATATGTTTGTGTCCTGTGCATAAACCACCAGGACTATAAAATTCTGTATATCTGTAAAAGTAATTACGATATTGGAGCTCCAGTTTAAAAGGGGAAGTGGAAATCACTGAGCGTTTGCCTCACTCTGTTTCAGACGTATCGTGGTTTTGATACATGCCAAGACAGTGACGTTGCAGTAGCAGTTTGTAAGGCTTTTGATTTCCCATAAATGCTGCTTTAAACATAAGGATGAACAGTGTTTTCAGTGAAATAATTGAAGTGTGTGTATTTCAGTCTCTGTTTAACCTACAGGTTTAAACTCCTCACACAATCAAACTGATCCAATCGTTATTGCAATTGATGCACATGGATATTAAGCCCTCTGGGTGTTTGTTTAACTCACTTTTTTCCCCTGTGGGTTGTATATGGAACCAATTTAAACATTTCCTATAGGCAAATGCCATCTAAGAGCAACCCATGTGAGGCCTACGCTGTCACTTTTTAAAAATAGTTGCTAATAAGTTTAAAGAGTTTTAAATGCCAAAGTCGCAAAATAGCACATTTGAACTTAGAGACTGAAGCATCTTTGTATCAAAATTTGTGTACTATGTATGTATGTGTGTGTATATGTATATATATATATACATACATAGTACACATAAGTGTGTGGAATCTATCGCTCTTTTTCGAAAGTTTACAATTCAGTTTGCAGTCAGAGAAGTCTCACTAAAAGTGAGATAAAGAGAACATTTAGCATTGACTTAAATGCGTGAATGTGTTTCCTTTCAGCCATGTTGTTACTGAGAGCGAGTATCTGAGTCACAATCTGGTTCCTGGCTCAGGAAAGAACAGTCAGCCCTGACCATGTGTTTATACCTCACACAACCACACTTTCCCTGTTAATAGGGTTTTTCCTAGGTTTCAATGTGGATTATTCAGCAACCGCACACACAGGTTTACAGTCACATTTGAAACCTCTTAGTGCTCATGTCTCTGGCAATCGCCATGGAAATAATACACAACTCCTTATATGGACATCCTGGGGGTGTATGTTTATAGGTCACGTATTCAGGCTTTACAAAAATGTGTTGTTTTTTTTTCATCTGCTTATGTGTTGTTGAGTCAAAGTTATGAAAAAAAAACAGCCAAGCGAACTTTGAACTGTGACATATTTCCAAATTTCACAAATTCAATCCGAGTACTATTTGCTCAGGTGTGTTGGTCTTGACTGTAACAAAATGTCTCTGCTCAGCCAGCACACAGATGAGGAGACATGTTTCTATCGCTTGCTCTTCCTTCTTCACTGAAGAACACTAAATGTTTCTGGTGCAAATTAAAAGGAAAACAGGCCATTAAGGCACCAAAAAAACAGTCATTTATAAATATGTGAAGTATGAAAGTGACTCAAAACTCCCACTCTGTCTGCTTCAGGCTAATCATCTGGGATAACAACAATGCTGTCCAAGTTGTGTTTGTTATCTCTGGCTTCCCAAGGACTGCAGAGGACAGCAGAGGTCTCAGTCCAGCTGAGAGGTTTACTTCTTCCTTACTCCCTGTGAGTTCCTCTGAAACAGTGAAAACACTCTCAGGTCTAATAATAGAACACTGCAACTTAAAGAAGAGGCCTGCATCTATGTGAGCTGAATATGAATGATGAATCATACTCATCTTAACCTCTATCAGACTGAGATAACACACACACACACACACTAATGTAAAGTCTGCAATGTGTCGAGCTACAGTTGTCGTTGTAGCTATCCCATGTCAGCTGGGATTGGCACCAGCACCTCATGTGAAGGATAAAGTGGTAGAAGATGGATGGGTAGTCGTGAGCATCTCGTGAACCATGCCAAGTTTTCCTACCATCCATTGCTAAAAGGTTGCTAATATGTGAACTAGCGATTATTTTCATAATCGATTAATCTGTGGATTATTTTCTGGATTAATCATTTGGTGTTCAGAATATCAGAAAATGTTGATCGGTGTTCGTCAAACCTGGAAATGATGATGTTCTCCAATGTCTTGTTTTTGTCCACAAACCAAAATCATTGACTTTTAATGATTTCTTTGTTATCCAGAGCAAAGAAATGAAGAAAATGTTCACATATAAGAAGCTTAAACAATCGGAAATCTTGTTTTAATCATGAAAAAAAGCTTTAAACCGATTATTCGATTATCAAAATAGTTGTCAATTAATTTAGTAATCGATTAATAATAGATTCATCGATTAATCGTTTTAAAATTGGAGCCATGGGGCTTATAGAGGTATGGGTGGCTCAGTGGTATAGCAGGTCATCTTTCAACAGGAAGGTTGTGGGTTGGGTTGCTCCTGATAGCTGTGTCAACAGCATTTTAACACGTATGACAGATGCGTGATAGGAAAGTGCAACATAAATACAGACACATACGGTACATAAGGTTCAGTTTATGTCCTCTAATCATCAGAGGGTCTGGAGCTCAATCCTAATCCTAACCCAGCACCTGTCAACTCCTCGCTCGCTCTTTTCTTTTTCTCTCCTTGACACATGACCTACCACTCGCTGCTCATTGGCTCAGAAAATAAACAAACATAAAAGTGTCACCATAACTTCCAGCCTAATAAGCTTAATATAAAAGAAACACAAATATACAATTTAAATCAGGTAATAGAACATGAAATTACATTCAAAACATTTTAGTAGTTTTAATACTTCATTTTTAAACTCCCATTTATAGCATGTATTTATGAATGTATTATATTATTTAATTTTTTTTATGAACGTTAAGAACTTTTGTCTTTTAGATTTTCCACAGGGCTACAACTGTATTTCAGTTCCGTGACTGTGTCAGATGGAGTCTGTGCTCTGGTCGTGCAGGACGTACTGAACAGATTCTGATGATTCAGTACATCCAAAACAATTGCTTTACAAGTCAATAGTCACTAGTTTGTGTGTGTGTCACGTATAAAACAAAGTCATGTCAGTTTCATGCAGGAGGAGGTACAATATTGTGATGGAAAACTAACCAAACCGTCCAGTGAACATAGATAGATGCAGTCAGAGACAGATTAAAAGGAGAGACTTTTGCCAGATCCCCACAGATCCAGAGAGACAGTGGTCAACTGCTGCTATAACATGTTCTCACAGTGAGCAGAAGATGAGATGGGAACCCACAATTAACTGATTCTGGGGTTAACTCTTCATCAATCATGTACTCCCATTAAATTTTGCCGTATCTTCTGCCATGATGGTGGTTCACATGACGTCCATAGCTCTACTGACACATTTTCATTTTGAACACTGACTTTGGAAACCTGCCACATGCTCTCACTGATAACATGGCTGCCAGAAAGGAAAGAAGGCAACTGTGTCTCCATCACTTAGTTCATGTTGAGTTCAGTGTTTGATATCCTTCAGTACATTCATATGGTTTCTTTTTTAAGTTTATAGAGGTTATATAGGACAGTTGGAGTCAGCGATGGCATGTTTATACAACTACAATGTCATTTATATAAGCAGATAAAAATGATACTGATATCGACTTTAAATTATAGCATAATAATAATAATAATGGTGATGATATGATATAGGTTATGAAAGGAGCCTAAAGGAAGTACAGACCCAAACTAATCTATTTTTTTTCAGAAAATTGACATAGAATGTACTTTTTTTTAAAGCACTAGTTATTTGAGGGACACCAGTGCTTCCACATATCTGTCCACTAAATCTTATCTACTCCATAATGTGACTATTCTATTTGACTATCATTCTTCTGCCTTCCCCTGCTGACACTTGAGGTTGTGGTATGTATTTGTGTTACTATCCTCCCTCCTGTGAGAACATTTCATCCTGCGATCCAAACACGGGTCCCGTCAACAACATTGTTCATGTTTTTTATCATTCAGCACCTCTTATACACAGACTGCTCCTGGCGAGAGTCACTGAACCTCCTGAGATATTTGCACCACTTTCAGCAGCGTGTCAGCAGGATGCCATTAGCTTCACAGCACTCTGAGACTTTCACATAGCATTTCCTGTAATCTGGCATAGTTGTCATAGCCAGTGCTGTTGTTCCAGCTGTATGGTTACTAAATGACCTGTGAGATTGCCTGTGAGTTCACAGAGAGCTGTGATGTGTGGACCATAACATGTCTTATTTGTGACTCTGAAGTAGAAACACATTCTCATATCTTAACATCGAAATACTTGAGTACCGTGTTTGTTTTTGAATCTGTCTAAATCCTGCTCGATCACATTTTTCTCGATGTGATCTCAGCCTGTGCAACTTATCCGTCCTAACAGGAAGTAAACAAAGCTGTATTTACAAGGCAAAGAAGTTCTTGATAAAATACACAATATAAGTTCAACTCGTGGCCATTTCCATGATGTGTGTCTTTCTTTGATCATGATTCCTCTATTTAGATTTGAAATTTAATACATAATAATACTTACTAATAATAATGTTATGCTTTAAAAGCACCACAGAATCCGAATGTAGTGCAAGACGTAGACAAAACTGAGCGGAAACAAAAGAACGTGCCAGTGCGTGCCCTGAGACCTCTCAGCTAATGGTATGTGTACTAGTATATCAAAGTGCGGCTTAGACTGTCACAATCAGCCTCAGCAAATCTGTAGATCAGTTTAAAAGACTTCAATAACACGGAAATGTGCGTTATTCTCCAACATTTAACAAGGACATTGCTAAAATCTCATGATTTAACAGAGAAGCTGTGTAGCTGTGTAGTGTGAGCTGTGTAGTGTGAGCCGTGTAGTGTGAGCCGTGTAGTGTGAGCCGTGTTTCACCACCCAGTTCCATTCCAAAAGGAATTTCTACAGGCTGAAACATGGATGTTTCATGTGCTCACCTGTATCACCTGTGTTGGCAACCTTAACATCGAGATTATAGAGCATAAATCAGAGCTTGTCAATTTGGTGACTAGAACATCAAGTTCACCAAAACAACAGCTTGCCCTTTTTAGGGGTGAGTTCACATGGAAGACGACAGGAGCCTTCACATTAGAGTCAAAGGGAAGCCAAGACACAACAGTACTTGTATGTTGACTCACAACTCACTCATTCACTGTAACACAACTCTACTCTAATGTCAGATGACAGGTTAGCCGAGGCTAACAGTTGAACTACAACAACACGTAATGATAAAGCATTTAAAGCTTTTTTAAGTGATTGTACACGTATGGATAGAGTATTCAATTTGCAATAAAGTCCCCTGAATGTAACTCACTGGACCTTTAAATGGATTTTTTTACATATACTGAGACATATTTAGTGCTGGCTGCATTGTGCATGCTCCCTGTAGACTCACTGTACACCAGCTTGAGAACATGTTTGCAAAAGTTACTATAAAATCAGAGAGGGCTTTCTTACAGCGAGACAAATTGGAATGAAGATCTTTTTTCTTTCTTCTTTTTAGCAGTAAAATTCACCTCTGAGCTCGTGTTTCCATTCATACTCCAACCTGTAGCTTTACTCGCTCTGTGTTGCTGTTGTCTGACATGAAACGACTCACTTCCTGTGTACAGCATGGGAATGCTGCCCGGAGACACACGACCTAAACACAGCTATACTGAGAAACACAGGAAGAGTCGTGCGGAGCTAATTGGCTAACTCAGCATTGTGACAGTGGTTTCAATGTTATTTAACAAAGTTACACGTTACAAATTACACACATTACAACTCGTCACAAGAGCTTTAAATGTTTTATAATAAGTGATTTGTTTTGATGCTTTTAAAACCATAACATATACTTTATTGGCAATGAATAATAAAGAAATTAAAATACTAATAAAATGTGAGGGATTTATAGCACACTTAAAACCATAAGTTATTCATAGTAAAGTTATTCTTTGGTTATATTACCACTTTAAATGTCGTGTTGTTTCTCATCATCAGTTTCTGCACTTGTGTTAGGGTTAAAGCAGAAACCTTGTTCCATTAGGTTTAAGCACAAATGAAGCAGGTTTACTTTCACTGCAGCCAGCCTCGCCTGGCATCTGCACTTGCACATTCTTTAGGGATGTGTCAGCTGGCACCAGGCAACACACACACACACACACACACACACACACACACACACACACACAGTAGTGATCAGGGCCACTCAGCTGGAAACAGCAATGCTGCTTTAATTTGTGATTCAGGCTGCATTCATGTCGACAGTAGCTCTGCAACCTTTTCCAGGTTTGGAGGTTAGCTGTTGCAGAAATGTGTCATGTCTCATTGTGAATCTCAATTACTCCTGTGGGTGAGTTCATCTGTTTAAAAAGCCCCAGTCACCAGTGAGGGTGAAGTGTGACTGCTCAAAGTCCTCAAAGTCTGGAGATAAGGATGTGAACTCAGTGTCATCTTTTAAAGCTCTTCTTAAAACTCATTTTTATAGACTTGCTTTTATGTGATGCCGTCCTTCTTTTCTCCTTTTTTTTTAAATCTCTTTTTATCTAGAGTGTTAACCAGTGTTTATCCTTTCGTCACATTGTTTTCTTCCTTTCTGTGCATTTTTATTCTTGATGTAAAAGCACTTTGTAAGTAAAGTTTTTCTTCCTTACATTGACAACAGGTTTGTAAGCTGTGTCCCCAGTGACCTGAACCAAAGCTGATCAGATATTCAGGAGTAGGACGGTCATTTACAAGGATGCAATCACATGAGCATTAGCAGGTTTACCTGGTGGAGAAACATGTGCTCGGTTAAATATGATTAATAACTGCAAACAATGCCAACAATTCCATCTTGAACTTTAACCGAAAGGTTAAAAATTAACTTCACTGATTGTTGATTAGTTATTATTGCAGGGGTTCCTCTTGGTTTATTTTAAAGCAAAGAAAGGACCCATAAATGTGTTTCCTTTAAAATACAATACAGTAGATTATGAAAATACGACCACCAATTAGTTAAAATAAAGGAAAAGAAAAGAAACAGACAGACAGATTTCTGCCCAGCACCACAGGCTTTGTACTGGACAGTTAAGTATAAACAAATATAAACTAAAATATTATCACCTTCTATTCTGTCCAAGCCAGAGTAATATTTACATTTTAAACAAAGCCCTATTGCATAATAAAAGCTAGTACAGGGTCATTAAAACAAATACTGCCAATGTTTAATAAAACTAATACAATACTAAATTAAATGTAAATGTAAATGTATTAATGGCATTACCACTGCCAGTGATTGTTCTGTCCCAATTAAACACATTGGGGTATGAGAAAGAGGGGTTTGTATATAATGTTGATAACTTCACAGCCCTTTTTGTTATTCTGTTATGATGACTGTGACACTGGCCGTGACCCACGTCAGGCCCCTCATAAATATTGCAAGCACATTCAGCAAAAAAAAAAAAGCCGGTTGAATGTTTCATAGATTTGTGAATTGCAGAACTTTACCCTGAACTGAGTCAATAGTAGTTTCAGACTGTGGGCCATATTCCACAGTGTGGGAATGCTCCTCCTCCCTTTGGCACTGCACTGCTACCTCCTTTCATGGTCATGAGAATGTACAGAGAAGAGGCGACAGGGACAGGACACAGAACCCTCATATTCTACATCGTCACACAATTTGAGAACCAGCCCAAGACATAGGTGCTCATTCTCACTGACAACCTCTGACAACACATGCTCAACAGATTAATTACATCATCTTAAATGTAGATTATTTTAGGCAACATTTTCCAACAGGAAATTGAAGTTTGTGTCATTTTATCTCCCACTCATTCTCAAATCAATGACTATTTTCTGCAACAGCATAGAGAAGTTGTGGATTTCTTAACAATTGTTATTTCAGGACTTTGGTTTTTTGAAATCCTTTATTCAGATTTAGCTCAGTGACTCAAATGTACCAAACAAGGCAGAGCTGGGTCAAGTGAACTCTGAACCATTGCTTACATATGCTGTCATTGGCCTAGTCTCTCTCTCTCTCTCTCTCTCTCTCTCTCGCTCTCTCTCTCTCTCTCTCTCTCTCTCTCTCTCTCTCTCTCTCTCTCTCTCTTTCTTATCTCTGCCTCCTCTCTGTTTATCTGTCTGTCTCTTTTCCTCTGTCTCTCTCTCCCTCCTTCTTCCCCTTCTCAGCACTCACACTTTGTCATGACAATCACTTTGTTTTCTCTCCCTCCCCTAGTTTGTGCTCGTCCTCTCTGTCCCCTCTTTGTCTTTGTTATTCATTTAGAGGTATCCCTGAATCCAGAGCTTCAACACCACAATTCTATTACTATAACTATAACTATAACTATTACTATGACTATGACTGTAGTGGATGGATAGTGAGTGGACTGACTTTGGTTGCAGTGTATTTACGTTTCATTTTGCCACTGCTGTTTCCCAAGACAGTCATTCATTCATTCATGCCATATTTATATTTATTATTTAAAACATGTTGTCAAGAGCATATTTACCTTAAAAGCCCCATCATTTGTTGAAGGACATTCCGGCCATAGTTGCCATTTTAGGATCACATCCATTTTGTCTGGGTCAGATAAAAGCAGCAGTGGCCCAAATCCAGATGCTTTGGGGGATTATGTTATACAAACACACTATCCCTTTAACCTGTACTATATTGCAGTGGTATTTTAAAACTGTGTTAATGCCCTCCACCTCCGTATCACTGCCCAATCTTCACTGTATTGTCAGAAGCAGCATCCATTATCCCCCAAATCATCAACCACCATCAGCACCAGTGTCTGGTTTCTAGGGGGATTTCATGCACGGCTGCTCAGGCTACATGCATTCCATCCTAATATCTCACCATCAAACATCAAAGACTCTAAAAATAAAAGCTTAAGACCTCGTCAGGTCATCACGTCATGACATTTAATTTGTCAAATTGCTATTAAATACTGACAGTATTTTCCATTCACATGTCTCTCCTGATTGAAATGCCGTTCATCATGGTCCAGACGGAAATGTGAGCCGTGTTTAGTCTGCATGTCTTATCGTAACACAGAGACAGACAGAATGGAGCACAGTTATCATTGCTCCATCAAAAGTAAAGACACAACTCCAAAGATGTCGCAGATGCATGTTGTATCATATCAACAAACAGGAAGTGAAACAAAGGGAAAAATCTACATCAAATCTAATCTCTGCACTGCTGTGTTTTGTTCATGTACAGTCTCTTTCTATGAGGTGGTTTTAATTGTTCACTCAATGTAAGAAATGTAAACATAATAGACATAGATTTAGACCATGGAACCCTTTTAAACCCCCCTGCAGACCCCCTCAATCTCCCTCCACCAGCACTTTCAAAGGCTAAGTAGATAATAAGTGAATGTAAGTACCTGACCTGAGTTCATACAGTGATGATACTACGCATGTACTTTAACTGAGTTGCTTTTTCCTTGAAACAGTTCATTTAAGCACAGAGCACCTGTTTTAAGGAAATGTGCCAGAGATTACATTAATGACATTGGTCCGTGTGAGAGCTAATTTCCAACTTATTCCATATTTCACTTCCTCTCCGTTGACAGTGTTGTATTATTGAGAATTTCACTCCAGTCTTGCAACAAGTCAGAATTTCTCAGGCCATGTCGAGGGCAAGTAATCTGATTCACAACTGAGTGGAAATAAAAAGGCCCTGTGAGGGAATGTTTAGCATTCACATGGATATGACTCCATGGTGCTGAGTTTATTGATTTTCACTTTCATTAATATGCTTAATATATTATTAATATCTTATTACTGTATGTATAATTAAGGGATATGTTAGTCTTTCCCAAATGCTGTTACTTGAAGTTGTGCCACCTGCTGGACGATGATGTGAAGTACACACATGGTTTTCAAGCCTTACTACTAACCTCATAGTGGTTAGCACTCTTGTCTTTGCAGCAAGAAGACCCAGGTCCAAGACCCAGGTCCAAGACCCAGGTCCGAGCCCCGGTTCAAACAAAAATCTTTCTGCATGGAGTTTGCATGTTCTCCATGTGTGTGTGTGTGTGTGTGTGTGTGGGTTTTCTGCGACTTCCCCACACAGTCCAAAAACATACAATATGGGGATTAGGTAAATTGGACACTCTAAATTGACTGTAGGAGTGAGAGTGAATGGCTGAATGGTTGTTTGTCTCTGTATGTGTCCCTGCAATGGACTGGCGAACTGTCCGGGGTGTGACCGCGACCCTCCTGTGGAGGATAAAGAAAATGAGATGGATGAACTACTAACCTCAACCATAATCGGTTGGAACATAACCCTAACCTTCACCTAACCACAATTCAAATCTTAGCCCTAAACTAGCTCCTCAGAAGTGAGGTTCTGCCTCATTAGGACCAGGTTTTGATCAGTAAGGTCAGTTTTTATGCCATAAAAGGTCCTAAAGAGGTCACAGATACATGCACAAAGTCAAAGTTAGTGATCACTGAAGTTTGAATTGAAACAATACGACTGAACGTTGGTTTTATGTGTTAGAAAACTGTCATTGACTTTAACTCACACAAACGTAGTGTATGGAATGCTCAAGCATGTCTTGAATAAAGCAGCGGTAACAGACCTGCGTCACAAGAGTAGAACAAAAGCAAGGTCAGAAATGAATGTTTCATTCATGTGTTGATGATGTTTTTTACTTCACAACAAAATGAATTACCGCTGAAAGTGTCGCTGCAGAGAGATACTTGTGTAAAGGCAAGTTGTTGTTTTTCTTCACGTAAGGAGTTAATGAAGAGGAGACTTATTTGTCTTTTTTCATTGTTCGGAAATTCATTGATTGTGAAGACGATATAGTAAATGTCTCCCTGTCCCATAATGCGACTCATTTTCATGACTGTCATTTATGAAGGTGGAAACTTTACTGATATATCAAACACTCCTGACTGATTTTAACGTCATCATGACTCATTATTGTTCCGTGTACTTTCATTATTGGCTTTGTGTTTGAATAGAGAAATTTAGTGCTTCCTGTTTTCAACTGTCACCTGTTTCTTTTTGTTCAATGACAGGAAGATACACACACGCACACAGTCAAAAGTGAAAGTGAAAGTCCTTAAGCCACATATTTTACAACAGCAACAGCAACAACAACAATAATAACATTATTATAATAATAATAATAAAAATAATATAATATAACAATAAGAGTCCCAACTTGTGCAGCCATCTGCCTCGACCAGTTGGTGTGAATCAGGGATTATGTCAGGGATTTACTCAGGAGAGAGTGTGAGCCTCTAATATCAAAGAGTCGATCTCCTCTTGTCACAAATTGAGATTTTGGATTATTTAAAGGTTCAGTGATATAGATAGGAGCAAGATCATTTGTTGCCTTAGCCCCAACAGTTGTTGAGTGAAGGGTTTGTGTGATGTCAGCTACCAGAGCTCTGTAAAAACAGTCATTTGGGACACCCTATTACATTAAGAGGTAATAATAAACAGGCATTATGGCAGTTTGATTGATCCACAGTCCAATTCATTTGTTCAGGCTGTTTAATATTATTGGATGGTGTTTTTACAGGTTTTTACAATGCATCTATTAATTGGTAGCAATGGGGTTGTGAAGAGGATTTTAAGCAATATAGTAAAAATGCTCCAGAAAATGATCTCCCACTCTACCTTTAATTTAATTTATTTTGCATACACACTGGAAGGCTTCTAATCACAACTCTCAATAATATTTCTAACATTTTCAGATAAACATTATCTAAACGTTATATGGAAACCAAACTAGTAGTTAAAACAGGAGAATAAAAGATAAAGATCTCAGATAAAAATATGTCCAGCAGAGGGTGCTGTTTGTCTGTACTTGCCTTCAACACTGCAGCAAATGCAGCTTTACAGCCTGTCAAAATATGTATATAAATATGTATATGTAAATATAAAACATACACCATACAAATTTATTATTATATATTTACATTCATATTTTTATATTGATGTCCAGTGTTAATCCAGTGTTTATTGAAAAAAATAAAATATAAATATTTTATGAAAATAATGATTCATTTATGGATATTTTCACACTATCTGGGTATGAAATTGTTTTTCTTACTTGGCTTTTCCACATTTACCACGTGTAACAACATGAGCTAGTGAGCTGAAGTAAAGACACGGAGAAGTGAAGCTGCACGTGGCAGTCAGTGAGTAAATGTTCATTTAAGCTCAACATTAGAAATGTTTATGAAAAAAGAAATTAGACTTCTTTACAAGTAACTGAGTGCAGGTGAATCTGCTCTTTATTGTATCAACATTTTATCCACATGAAAACAGTGTTCAAGAGCCTTGAAACACTATTTTGAAAACGGGTCCAAGAGTGAGAAAATCTCAAAAATATTTTCTTTCCTTAGTCACCCTGGCTTAAATTAAATTAAATTAAATTAAATTAAATTAAATTAAATTAAATTAAATTAAATTAAATTAATCATTTTATGATCAATGATGTAAAAAGCAGCACTAAGATCTAACAGGACAATTAGAGAGACTAGACTATTATCTGAGATCAAGAGAGGGTCGTTACTCTCTTTACATTCTTTAAAAGTATATTTTTTTGGACTTTTTATTGCCTTTAATCAACAGTACAGTGGAGAGAGACAGGAAATGGGGAGGCAGAGAGGGGGGATGACATGCAGGAAAGGGCTGCCCAATGTGGGACTTGAACTGGGGCCGCCTGCAGTGAGGACTGTAGCCTCCACATGGGGTGGCAGCTCTACCAAAGTGAGATAAACGCCGCCCCGACTCTTTACATTCTTAATATTAACACACACTGTATATACATGCATTGTTTTAAGTTTGCTGTTTACTGCTGAACATGAACAACCTGCTATGTTCTTGATCTATGTTTGATCTATGATTCTACACTC
The DNA here is from genome assembly GCF_958295425.1 of Solea solea. NCBI lineage: Eukaryota > Metazoa > Chordata > Actinopteri > Pleuronectiformes > Soleidae > Solea > Solea solea. The sequence continues at coordinate 1,349,163 of NC_081134.1, read as the reverse complement.
ATTCATTCTCGTTTTATCATTGTCTATCCCACAAAAAAAGCAGGTTAATGTAATGGTAGATCACCTTTTATTTTGGAGAAAATACATCACATTTGACTGCAAAAAGACCAAAGAGAGCATGTGTTTTCTCCACTCTCTCCCATTAGGGTAAGCAGAGTTTTTAGTTTTTACTTTAATTATGAGCTTTCTACAGTATTTCCACATAGTGGCCACTGGTAAATAGTCTATCCTTGATTCTATAAGCCTCATCTAATAAAAGAAATGTTCAAAGAACGTAGGTCAGTCTCTTCAGAACCTTTATGAATCAGTCTGTCATGTATTAACACTGAAATCATACTGAAACACTCTTTTGTGCACCAGTCCATTCTTACATAATGAAGGAGCACATCAAGATCATTATGGACAAAAGAAGAATGCCTGATCCACTGCAGGTGCTCAGCATGTCTGTTTTTAAGCGTGAGAGTCATGCTTCATTCTTCAGCCTACTTCATCAAAACATGTTTTCATGTCAAACAATCGCAGGTCTATGTGTGTGTTTGTGTGTGTGTTTGTGTGTAACATCGTTCTCCTTCAGTGCTTTGTTGTTGCTCATAGATGCTCTCATAATTCCTGTCAGGGCAGAATGTGAGTGGGTGGGAGGCAGTGGATGTGTGATGAAGGCCTCTTCAGAGACGGCCTTACATCAGCCTCAACCACGTCAGCTCAGATGATACATTTCATTTCCATTCATTAGAGACTTGATGGAGAATGTAGCATGGTCATGTGACAGGGTACTATACAGTCGGCCGGTGAAGTCATCTTTTGCTCTGAGCAGTGACGTTTGTTTGCCTCGTATATTTGTGTCTTTGTGGGAATAAAAGTAAAAGATGAATCAATAAGAATAATAATGATGTTTTCTTGGTTTGACCGATGGGCCTTCATGTATTCCAGTTCTCCCCTTGTGCATGTGGGTTCTCTCTCGGTACTTCTACAGTCCAAAAGCATGCAAACTGGGGAGTAAGTTAACTGGATGCACTAAATTGACTGTACATGTGAATGTGAATGATTATTCGTCTCTGTGATGGACGAGCGACCTGTCCAGGATGTAACCCGTTTTACGCTTTAAGCCACTAGGGAGTGACTTCAGCTCCCTTCACGATCCTCATGTGGAAGATAAACTGGTAAAAAGTTGATAGGTTTTCAGTTGACCCTCCTAAATGTTACACACTGGACCTTTGAAAAATAGGGATGAATTTGAGAGCCTGATGACAATGTTGGGACCGCTGACATGGCTGAGACAGGAAGCAAGTTTGAAGTCTTAGAATAACAAAGTACAAGTGAAAACAGGCTTCACTTTAGCTACATTTCCCACTCAGTCAAGTCAGATGTTAACATTCAGAATATAAGTACTATAGTATGAGATACACCTTGTGGTGCAGTCTGGACACATCTTCAGTGATATACCCACAGTCACAGGGTGTTTCGGGTCTTACATCATACACCTTCACCTGGGTGACCCAGTCAGGGGTGATCAGGCCCCGACTTGTGTCCAGGTAGCGCACAACGCCATGCATCCCCCCCTCCTCAACCAGAGCCAACGTGAAGCCTTTTCAGCAGCTTCCATGATGTTCTTCATGGCTCTTCTCTTCATGGCTCTTCTCATCATGGCTCTTCTCTTCATGGCTCTTCTCATCATGGCTCTTCTCTTCATGGCTCTTCTCTTCATGGCTCTTCTCTTCATGGCTCTTCTCATCATGGCTCTTCTCTTCATGGCTCTTCTCTTCATGGCTCCTCTCATCATGGCTCTTCTCTTCATGGCTCTTCTTTTTGTGGCTCTTCTCTTTGTGGCTCTTCTCTTCATGGCTCTTCTCTTCATGGCTCTTTGCCTGTGCAGTCCACAGATCTAGGAGTCCCAGGACCCCCTGCAACCCCTGTGTAGTTTAGTATCATGCTTAAAGAGGAACCAGGGATTGGTCCACCGACTTTCAAGCGAGTGTATATCTCTCTTTACATCTTGCAATTATTTGTAAGAGATTATGTTTCACATGTTCAGTAAATAAGACTTTTATAAGTGTCTCTTTGCATGTGTCTCAGCTTAGTGCAGCATATGTCTGAACATGTCATGGTTATTTAATTGAATCTGCTTTAATTGATCCAAGCCTGTTCTATTGTGTTGGAGTGTGAGGTCATAACTCGAGATAGATCATGTTGTCGTCAGTTAAGTGGCACAGTGGCCTGTGATCAGCACTCTCCCGTCAGTCAAACAGCTCATAGAGAACATTTAGTTGTCTTTTAGGGCTGTTTTTCTCAATGTGTGCCACTTTACATTCACTGTCATCCAGTCTCTTCCTCTCTGTGTTGGAAATGATCACTGTTGTTAGGCTGCCCAACTGGCGTGTTTAAAAGAGCTCTATCTTTAGACTGGAGCAGCTTAAACTCTCCACCACCGTCGTCATGGAAACAAGGTTGCCAGCCTGACACCTCTCGAACAGCACTAGTGTTTATTATGAGGCGAATAATGATCAAACTATAAAACTGGCAGAATGAGTGAAACGATCTCGGCAGGAACTGTTCACTTTGTGCTCAGATGCTGTCTTTAGATCAGAACCTCATCCCAGATGAGGATCCTCAACATCTCCATGACGAATGGACAAATCCTGAAGAAGATCATGTAACGTGAAAAAAAAGATCAAATATTTTACCCGCTGTTGTTTCCTCATCAAAAATAAGTATTTTGCATTTGTCAAAGTAGGATTATGAAACGTTCATCACCATCTAAGCATCTAAAAAAAACCTGAATGCCAATGATAGTACATTTGGTCATTAACAGTTCACACATTTGATGATGTTGGAGCCACATATTTGAGAGATTATCATGTCACAGGGCCTATATGTGATGTTTAAGAAGTGTATGGGAGCATACCTTTTATTAAGGATGCCATGTTTATTACTAATATAATATTTTTGTAGTCTACTTTGAGGATGTAGCACATTAAAAACATCATGAGTTGAGATTAAGTGCTTTACAGATGCAAAGGTTTAGACGAGGCAAACAAAGTACAATAACTATTTGAGCTAAAACAACGACATATAACCAGACAGCATCAGCATTAACGTCAAGATTGAAAGGATGTGAGTTTGGAAGGATTTGGAAGGATGTGAGTTCAAATTGGATTTAATAACATCATTATGAGAGGACCTGATATGAGATGGGTGACAGTTTGAGAGCCTTCGGGACAGCGACGGAGAAAAATCTGTCACCTTTGGATTTGAAGTGAGCGATGGAGGCTGATGAGCTGTTGAGAAGATGATCTAAGTGACCTCGGAGCTGAATGCAGAGTTATGCCATCTGAGATATGTTACTGAGTGCTTTACAGACACACAGGAGGACTGTGTATTATGAATGTGTAACCAGTGCATCCACTTCAGAATAGAAGAAATACTTTGTTTTTTATGGGTAGATACAGTCAGAGGAGACATTTAGTAAAAAAACACCATATTGTTGTGGATAGACAACGTTTGGACTCATGGTTTCCAACCTGGAGTCCAAGTCCCCCTGAGGGGCGCTATAAATCACATGGGGGCACAGAGCTTTGTCTGCTCTGATGTTGTGAGGTTATTCAAATTATATTTGTGTTTATTACATTTAGAAAACTCGTTTTTGACGGTTTAACAAATGAATCACAGGTTCATGGAAAAAGTAAAAAGTTAATGTATTTGGTGTCCAGACCCAGAATTTACTTTACCATCTAAGGCAGGATCTCATTCATTTTCTATCTCTGCAATGTTATTTTATGTTGTTTATTTTAAGTCATTAAATCTCTTTACATTACTGTTGTAAACAAATTTAACTTTTTGACTGGCCACTGTTTGAGTTTTGTTCTGTTTAATGTTTTGTTATTTTGCTGCTTGGCTCTAACTTACTTTTTTAGGGGCCAAGATGAAATTAACAATTAACAGATTATACTGAGGGAAGTTTACTTTAATACTTTACTAACTTTAATAACTTTAATTTCAATAATATAATAGTGAATAGCGAGGTTGCAGTGAACTTGCAATTTCATGCCTTGTATTTTCCTTGTCTGTAGTGCTGAACTAAGATTTAATCTAATATCACATTGTGTGTGTGTTTGCTACAGCAACAACACATCTATAGTTCTGCTTCTGTTGGAAAAACTGCTGGAAGGAAGGAAGGATTCTCTTTCTCTTTTTTCTATCAGGGTAATGTTGCTATAACAACAGCAACCTCTCCAATTAAGGCTGGTAAGTAGAGCAGTATTTTTCAAACTAGAAAATAATCCATCCTCTCACTGTGAGGTTGTATCAGACAATAGTACATGGTCTACACGCAGTACTTCAACACACACACACACACACACAGATGATTAATCACTACGGGCAATTTAAAGTTTCAGTAATTCACTGAGGGCCATTTTGACATGCACACAGGGATCAAGCAACCAACTGACCTGTTCTACCTCCTGATCCACAGCACTACAGACCAGTGACTTCTGCATTAACACGTACTACATTGTGACAGCCTTCTATTTCATGCTGAGTCTGCCTTGCATTGTTAAAGCAGCAGTGTCTCAGCAGCTGTAAGACGTGAGGCGGCATAATAAGTGCAGTAGAGTCACATAGGCAACGTCATGCAGACACACATATGCCACTGTTCATGACCCTGAATATGATGTGATTGTGCTGTATGTCAACGGCTGACCAGTCTGTTCATTTACACTGAACAAAACTGTGAAACTAATGGACATAGTTATATATATGTACTATATATATACATATATATAGGCTATCCAAGAGAGTGAAAGTTAATGCAGTGTCCTAAGATGAATAGCTATAGGCAAATCTGTGCGTGAGCATTTTTGCGTGGAGCAATTGTTTAGCAGAGGTATTTTAGGCTCATGCTTGGGCTCTGTGAGTGACTAGCAAGGTGCAGAGTGAGTGAGAGAGAGAAAGAGAGAGAGAGAGAGAGAGAGCAAGAGAAGGAGGGGAGAGAGAGAGAGAGAGAGAGAGAGAGAGAGAGAGAGAGTTGAATCTCTTTCAGCCCACACAACCCCAGGCTCAGTAATGTGGAAAACACTGTGAGAGTGAGCTGTACTTTCTCTCACACACTCTGTACAATCACCTGCTTGAAGACACACAGCACACAGTCGGTGAGTGAACATCTCCATCACTTTTACTGTTTGCATCTGACTCTGCTTCATCTCAGAAGCTGTGGTGTTTTAAATGTTGTCATTTTTGAGGAATAGTATCAGATCAGCACTCTCTGTCTGGATGCTTCCTGCCATACGCTGTTTTTTTTCCCAGAAGGAAGTGATTGTCAGTGGTGAGGAGCTAAAATGAGCTGTAAAGGGTCCGTAACTCAGTAATCTCTTAATTCCTTTAAGCTGTCAATTGCTTGCAGCCTCCCAGCAGGGGTCTGGCTCTGACTAACTGGTACTTTAACACACAGGTGGACATAGACGTGGACATAGACGTGGACATAGACGTGGACATAGACGTGGAAAGAGCAGCTCAGGAAGCTGTAAAGTCATGACTTCACTCCTTGTCATCTTTTCACACACAAAAATGACATTTAAACTAGAGAAAGGAATCTTCACAAGCTCAGAAATGAGAATGAGTATGAAAAAATGCATGTTTGCGCACACACACACACACACACACACACACACTCCCACGTACATGCTGTTATTCTGTGTCCAAAGCATCATGTCACCCCGTACTCTTTCCCTCCCACTCACCCCTGTCACATCAACATTTTAGCACATGTAGCAGAGCTGTGGTGGAAAGACACAATGACACAATTAGACATGATATTTTCACATCTTCATCACACTGCTGTCATATTTACATAAAGGAAACCCTTCATACAGAAGTATTAGTGTGATATACTTGTAAGAGATCGGTGTTGGTGAGCAAATGTTGGTAAATTGTGGCTTTTATTTTTTTCAAAGTTGTGTTTCTAGAAAGTACTAACCAATGAGAATGTGTGTTGATAATGATAAAAATACCGTAACCTTGGCAAAGTGCTCGTTTAAATACAGTTTAAAGTTTACTTTCCTCCTCTTTGGTGTTGACTGTTTCCTGGTGTTTATTTTTTGTTTACTGAGCATCAGCAGATGTTGACACCTCCTTTATTTAGGTCCTCAAAATGTCTTTGCTTCATGACGGTGGGCTCAATGTGAATGTGAACAATTCACCTCCAAGTTATTCACAATCACTGTTAATGTGCTGTGAACAGACCTGTCTCAGGTCAGTTAAGCTTATGGAATTATTGTTGATATCACTGCCAACTTTACCGTTTAGATTTTTGTTAGCCACTCTATATTTAGCAAGTGAAACCTTTTTAAACTGCCAACAATCTTTAAATAAGAAATAAAATCAGTTTCTTTGGTATTCGGCATCAACTTGAAAACTAGAAATGGCTCATTAAGCCTATGTTTGTATTGTTTTCAAGCCTGTATTGGTGTGGTATTGGCAGTTTACTGATGGCAATATGCCGAAAACACTTTATTTGATTCTAAGTTTCTGGACATTGCCTTGCACATCTGTGTGTTCCTGTTGTACCAAGCACATAACACATGCTGCACAGGTGGCACGGGAGCCACAGACAGGTGACACGGGGTCCAAAGACAGGTGACACGGGGGCCACAGACAGGTGGCAGGTCCACTCTGCTGAGGTCGCGTAAAACAGAGAAATCACATGTGAGAAGCACATCTGTTTCTGGTCTGTTTCTGTTTCACTGTCACTTTGGTGAGTTTGAATAAAAGCAAAATGAGTAAATAACAAAAATAGCACCTAAATTAGGAAACCATGCCTTCTTCTACACGCCACTCATTGTCTCAGATTGTTGAGCTTCCTCTGGTTGTACTTATACTGCTGTACTGTATACACCAGGGTATGTGATCACAGTGGAGCTGAGGAATTTTGATGAGTGTGTGGAAAATGACTATTAAAACATAGTGTCACCTTATTTCTCGCTCCATCTTCATCTAATTTGGCTGTACCAGTGTCTGAAATATGTGAGGAAGAGGAGGATGAAAAGTCTGTAACACCACTGTATTTTAACTTTGGTGATAATGGTGTTACTTTGAGAGCTCAGCGTTGAGAGTGGTACTAATACTATATAATAATAATATACTAATAAGTGGTACTTATTATGGGACAATGTGATATTATACTATACAATACTAGAAGATGCAAAATGATACGACATGATGAAATACAGTTTGATTCAATACAGTTGTTTGTTTGTCATTTTCAACTCCAAATCAAAATGACTGTTAACCTTCAAATACAGGTTTCTTAAAGAGCAGAGAATCTAAAGAGAGAGAATCTGCAGTTTTACCATATATGTCACCAGTTCTCCCACACAGGACCTTAAAGCATGTGTTTAAAAATGATTTTTATAACTGTGAAATGACTGGATACATGACAGTTGTGGTACTTTGTCTAGGAGAGTTACCAAGTGTGTTACCAAGCCAGTCTCACCTCGATAAGTGGTGTTTAGCATGTCATGTTGAAGATATCCCTTGTTAGCATATGTGCTATTAATCCATCAGAGATCAGATTAAGGGCAGAGTAGCAGGGATTAGACATCAGGAGGACCTTAAATGGCCAGACAGACACAGGGGTATTAAGGTCAAGTCACTAGACTTGAGTCTGCTATGGGCCGTGCATACAACACTGACCAAAAGACCTGAAGTGATTTTAACATGACAGATGAATATACCACAGGAGTGATGTCAATGTGGAGAGCTTTAAATAAATAACTGCCTCTTATCCTTGTGGGACACATCACTTTAACATGAGTAAATTATAATCTGTCATTCTGATGAGCACGTCCCTGCTTTAGTCACTTCATGGAGTTTGTCAGATCCAACTCGCAATACAAGAACAAAGTTAGGCAGGTGTTGGTAGGTAGATAAAGGTGGTGCTGTTGGTCATTGTCATGAGAAACCTAGTGACACCTCCCCTCACAGTTGATAAACAGTAACTTTGTTGACAAGCCAATGATGCTGTGAACTCTGAAGCTGGGCTGTAACATATGCTGTAACGTAGAAAGTTGCTGTGGACTCAATCCCAGAGGTTTCATCGTGTCAATGCAGGTGATGCAGACCTGCTCAGGCTTTGACATCAGTGACGTTCACTCTATTGTTCATGTAGCATCAAAACAATCAATACAACAAACAATATTTGAAGGTTGAAGTCCTTTATTGTGTCTGTGTGGTCAACCAGTGCTGCTTTGAGTGTTTATCTTATTTATGTGACTGGGGTAGAGTGGCTGGACATGCTGGACATGCTGGACATGCTGGACTTCAGCACTTCACGAGGACTCATGAGCATACTGTACAACCATGGCTCAATGAAATATGCAAAACACCAAACTTCCAATGTCCAAAAATCCAAAACACTGCAAATACAAGGTGGGAGCCTGACGCTAACATTTCTCCCAGTCATAATTGAAAGTTTCAGACTTTTACTATACAAGTCAGTCAGCAGATATTACTATAATATATATATAATAAATATTTATTTTTTATTTTTTAAACATAGTTTTTATAACTTTATGTGAAGACTGTGTTGAAAACAAGACTATATAATTCACAGTGACTGGTCTGAAGTAGAGAAAAGGTACAGTATGTGTGGTCATGTGTGACCACGTTTTCCACGTGATTGACAGGTGTCAAGTTTTTTTTTCCCCACCATCAACTCTTTCAGGGACAATGTGTCACTGGCTGCAAACACCGGGCACACAGTGTCAAGCTGGTCCAAATGAAACACAGGCTGTGTCTCTATTTTAAGCCGTGCTGGATCAGACCTCCATAATGTCAACAGGTGGAAACGCTCACAGCAGTATCATTTCAGCAGCCTCTCATCCTTCCTTCTTCTCACTCTTACTCGAACTCAAACTCCTCGTTTACTCGTGGAACAGTTTTCACACTGAGATCATATAAATATGATGCATGTTCTGTTTTAAATAATGATCTCACTCCTCGGTCCTGCACTTGTAGTAAATACACAGACAACATTACATCACCCGTCATGTTTAATCCAGTGCATGTCAGTCTTTGTTTTAGAAGAGTGAGCGGTTTAGAAACTTCACTTTCTAATCCGAAAAGGCCGTCAAATACAGTGTCAAATGTATTCTAAAGATATCAGATATCTAAAGATGTCAGTGCCTCATATCATTATATATATATATATATATATATATATATATATATATGATACTGACACTGACATCTTTAGATATCTGATACATATATATATATATATATATATATATATATATATATACAGTATATAGACACAATATATAAAAAAAACAATTTTAAAAAAAAACAATTCTCTCTACCTAATCAAATATGTGGTAGAAAAATCTAGTGATTTCCCACTCATAGGCATAGAGTGGGAAATAACAAGGCAAAGGCATAGAAATACTGCTGCTGTGGTTTTAGGTATTACTAGCACTGATAGTAACACCTGTTTTCTGTTGCACAGTTTCCTCCTTTAATTATTCATGTTTTCTACAAATCTACCTTAGTGACATGTTTCTTACACCGTGTGTGAGTGATTCACACGTCCATGGTCCATGTCCGTTATTGCAAGATATTCTTTTGGAGCGGTGTGTAAAGGGATGTTTGGAGAGTTTGATGGATCACTGGGGAAATAATGCTTTGCAATATAAGTCCTTGGAGGTGGTGTGTGTGTGTGTGTGTGTGTGTGTGTGTGTGTTTTCTCCAGTGTTACTAATAATCAAGTTCCTAGCCCCCATTTTACACACTGCAGCAGCAACACTGGTACATTATGGCATCAATATTTTGTAACTGAAAACAACTTGTCACAGTCCACTAATATAACGGCAGCACACAGGCTGTTCATTACACATCAAATCACACTCCAGTGGATGATGTGTATGTGGCAAATATGATGGGAGGCCTTGGACAAATGACATTTATGGTTAACGACATTACCATCTGTAGTCGGCCTGTTGATCACGACGTGAACGCTGCACGCTGTGATGAGTCTGACTCTTGTAAAGTTAGTTTAGAGTGGATGGTTGATGGATGCTTCCGTGTGTGATGAGTCTGACTCTTGTAAAGTTAGTTTAGAGTGGATGGTTGATGGATGCGTCCGTGTGTGATGAGTCTGACTCTTGTAAAGTTAGTTTAGAGTGGATGGTTGATGGATGCTTCCGTGTGTGATGAGTCTGACTCTTGTAAAGTTAGTTTAGAGTGGATGGTTGATGGATGCTTCCGTGTGTGATGAGTCTGACTCTTGTAAAGTTAGTTTAGAGTGGATGGTTGATGGATGCTTCCGTGTGTGATGAGTCTGACTCTTGTAAAGTTAGTTTAGAGTGGATGGTTGATGGATGCTTCCGTGTGTGATGAGTCTGACTCTTGTAAAGTTAGTTTAGAGTGGATGGTTGATGGATGCTTCCGTGTGTGATGAGTCTGACTCTTGTAAAGTTAGTTTAGAGTGGATGGTTGATGGATGCTTCCGTGTGTGATGAGTCTGACTCTTGTAAAGTTAGTTTAGAGTGGATGGTTGATGGATGCTTCCGTGTGTGATGAGTCTGAGTCTTGTAAAGTTAGTTTAGAGTGGATGGTTGATGGATGCGTCCGTGTGTGATGAGTCTGACTCTTGTAAAGTTAGTTTAGAGTGGATGGTTGATGGATGCGTCCGTGTGTGATGAGTCTGACTCTTGTAAAGTTAGTTTAGAGTGGATGGTTGATGGATGCTTCCGTGTGTGATGAGTCTGACTCTTGTAAAGTTAGTTTAGAGTGGATGGTTGATGGATGCGTCCGTGTGTGATGAGTCTGACTCTTGTAAAGTTAGTTTAGAGTGGATGGTTGATGGATGCTTCCGTGTGTGATGAGTCTGACTCTTGTAAAGTTAGTTTAGTGGATGGTTGATGGATGCTTCTGTGTGTGATGAGTCTGACTCTTGTAAAGTTAGTTTAGAGTGGATGGTTGATGGATGCTTCCGTGTGTGATGAGTCTGACTCTTGTAAAGTTAGTTTAGAGTGGATGGTTGATGGATGCTTCCGTGTGTGATGAGTCTGACTCTTGTAAAGTTAGTTTAGAGTGGATGGTTGATGGATGCGTCCGTGTGTGATGAGTCTGACTCTTGTAAAGTTAGTTTAGAGTGGATGGTTGATGGATGCTTCCGTGTGTGATGAGTCTGACTCTTGTAAAGTTAGTTTAGAGTGGATGGTTGATGGATGCTTCCGTGTGTGATGAGTCTGAGTCTTGTAAAGTTAGTTTAGAGTGGATGGTTGATGGATGCTTCCGTGTGTGATGAGTCTGACTCTTGTAAAGTTAGTTTAGAGTGGATGGTTGATGGATGCTTCCGTGTGTGATGAGTCTGACTCTTGTAAAGTTAGTTTAGAGTGGATGGTTGATGGATGCGTCCGTGTGTGATGAGTCTGACTCTTGTAAAGTTAGTTTAGAGTGGATGGTTGATGGATGCTTCCGTGTGTGATGAGTCTGACTCTTGTAAAGTTAGTTTAGAGTGGATGGTTGATGGATGCGTCCGTGTGTGATGAGTCTGACTCTTGTAAAGTTAGTTTAGAGTGGATGGTTGATGGATGCGTCCGTGTGTGATGAGTCTGACTCTTGTAAAGTTAGTTTAGAGTGGATGGTTGATGGATGCGTCCGTGTGTGATGAGTCTGACTCTTGTAAAGTTAGTTTAGAGTGGATGGTTGATGGATGCTTCCGTGTGTGATGAGTCTGACTCTTGTAAAGTTAGTTTAGAGTGGATGGTTGATGGATGCGTCCGTGTGTGATGAGTCTGACTCTTGTAAAGTTAGTTTAGAGTGGATGGTTGATGGATGCTTCCGTGTGTGATGAGTCTGACTCTTGTAAAGTTAGTTTAGTGGATGGTTGATGGATGCTTCTGTGTGTGATGAGTCTGACTCTTGTAAAGTTAGTTTAGAGTGGATGGTTGATGGATGCTTCCGTGTGTGATGAGTCTGACTCTTGTAAAGTTAGTTTAGAGTGGATGGTTGATGGATGCTTCCGTGTGTGATGAGTCTGACTCTTGTAAAGTTAGTTTAGAGTGGATGGTTGATGGATGCGTCCGTGTGTGATGAGTCTGACTCTTGTAAAGTTAGTTTAGAGTGGATGGTTGATGGATGCTTCCGTGTGTGATGAGTCTGACTCTTGTAAAGTTAGTTTAGAGTGGATGGTTGATGGATGCTTCCGTGTGTGATGAGTCTGAGTCTTGTAAAGTTAGTTTAGAGTGGATGGTTGATGGATGCTTCCGTGTGTGATGAGTCTGACTCTTGTAAAGTTAGTTTAGAGTGGATGGTTGATGGATGCTTCCGTGTGTGATGAGTCTGACTCTTGTAAAGTTAGTTTAGAGTGGATGGTTGATGGATGCGTCCGTGTGTGATGAGTCTGACTCTTGTAAAGTTAGTTTAGAGTGGATGGTTGATGGATGCTTCCGTGTGTGATGAGTCTGACTCTTGTAAAGTTAGTTTAGAGTGGATGGTTGATGGATGCGTCCGTGTGTGATGAGTCTGACTCTTGTAAAGTTAGTTTAGAGTGGATGGTTGATGGATGCGTCCGTGTGTGATGAGTCTGACTCTTGTAAAGTTAGTTTAGAGCGGATGGTTGATGGATGCTTCCGTGTGTGATGAGTCTGACTCTTGTAAAGTTAGTTTAGAGTGGATGGTTGATGGATGCTTCTGTGTGTGATGAGTCTGACTCTTGTAAAGTTAGTTTAGAGCGGATGGTTGATGGATGCTTCTGTGTGTGATGAGTCTGACTCTTGTAAAGTTAGTTTAGAGTGGATGGTTGATGGATGCTTCTGTGTGTGATGAGTCTGACTCTTGTAAAGTTAGTTTAGAGTGGATGGTTGATGGATGCTTCCGTGTGTGATGAGTCTGACTCTTGTAAAGTTAGTTTAGAGTGGATGGTTGATGGATGCGTCCGTGTGTGATGAGTCTGACTCTTGTAAAGTTAGTTTAGAGTGGATGGTTGATGGATGCTTCCGTGTGTGATGAGTCTGACTCTTGTAAAGTTAGTTTAGAGTGGATGGTTGATGGATGCGTCCGTGTGTGATGAGTCTGACTCTTGTAAAGTTAGTTTAGAGTGGATGGTTGATGGATGCTTCCGTGTGTGATGAGTCTGACTCTTGTAAAGTTAGTTTAGAGTGGATGGTTGATGGATGTTTCTGTGTGTGATGAGTCTGACTCTTGTAAAGTTAGTTTAGAGTGGATGGTTGATGGATGCGTCCGTGTGTGATGAGTCTGACTCTTGTAAAGTTAGTTTAGAGTGGATGGTTGATGGATGCTTCCGTGTGTGATGAGTCTGACTCTTGTAAAGTTAGTTTAGAGTGGATGGTTGATGGATGCTTCCGTGTGTGATGAGTCTGACTCTTGTAAAGTTAGTTTAGAGTGGATGGTTGATGGATGCTTCCGTCTGTGATGAGTCTGACTCTTGTAAAGTTGAATACTAATGCAGTTTGAAGAGCTGTCAACAACAGTGTCTTCATAATTCTGCTTGTTAGCTCGTCTGTCTGCAGGATTATATCGTTTTAGGATGTTATATATTCTCTCAGAGTAATGTTTAATGTTTGTTTCACTACAGCTTTTATCAGTACACTTTTATTAAATAAAATAACCTGTAAGACAAAAGAACGAGTGAATGCTCTGCATGTAATTGTCATGTGAGTGAAAGTGCTTTGAGACAGCATGTGTGTGGGTTTGTGAGAGGGCTGATCATTGAATATGTACAAATATAATTGCTTGTTCGTGACATGACATGGGGTTCAGCCATTATTGACTGTGTCAACTGTCAATCTTCCTACTGCGTACATTTGTTTGCATGTTCTGTTTTTCAAACTGCATAAATATTATTAATAACTGAGTATGATGATCCAGTTCATACGATGCATGCACTCTTCAAACGCTCAGGGCGAGTTCATGACCCATATCCCATGTTGTGTCATCCAAAGCACAAGAGTATACCGTTGTTTAGGTGCATCAAAATGATGTTGACATGTTGTAAACACCTTTCATTTGATGGCTTCAGTATAAACGTCACCACCTTGTGGTTAGACTGTGTTTGACCTCTGAAATGATGAGGAAGCAGCGAGTAGTGTTGATGTTTCCCCTGCTCAGGTGCTGCTGGCAGCGTAAACACTAGCACCACATAAATAAACATGTCCCCGTCTATCTATCACTGTGGATCATGTCACTTCCTGCCATTTGTAAACTGAGCCAGGATCCAAGTACAAGTGATGAGCTTTTCATAGCACAATACATCACAGACAAGACTCACAGCGGTGGGAGGACTGTCCACTCTTTCTTTCTTTCTTTCTTTCTTTCTTTCTTTCTTTCTTTCTTTCTTCCCTCACTCTCAACATAGTACATATAAAACACACCCTTCCACTGCTCAATACTAAACCCTCTCCACTTCCCCATCATCCAAGATAGCGCTATAAGATATTTTCTTATTACTTGTCATATCTCATGTAATATAATCTATGGGGCGGGATTGACGAGAGACATCAATCTCAAATATGTTTTCCACCACAGTAAACATTTTAAACGTATGGATTCTTATTTGCATTGTTTAATGCTCAAGTTCCCGGACTACTTACTTAAGATACTTTAAGACTTTTACTTAAATAGTATTAGGTGACGTCTACAAAAGTCATTTTCTGGTAAGGTACTTTTACTCAAGTTTGGTATCTAGTTACCGTGTGTTTTTGAGCTCTTCCTGAACCCAGTCATCTCTCTGAAGATGACATACTGTCTTACATTATAACACAAAGTGATTCTACATTCCCTGCATTGATTGTGCTGTCCCTCAGGCCTGGATCAAACATTCCTCTGACACGTGACACACATGTGTTACATTTGTCTCTGAGTCTCTTCCTGTCAAAGATTATTGACTCACATTTATATTGTGTGTTATAATGTACCACAGTAAATCAGTGATGGCAGGGTTCACACGTATCCTGACCTTCATACTTCTTGTGTTATTACATTTTAAATAGTTCACATTATAGACTGTACATGCAATAAGCACTTATTAAACCTAACACGTACTGTAGAAACACCTTCCCTCGTAGTTACATTATGTCATGTCTGTAATAATTCTCCCTAAATACTGGAATACAAATGAATTCATCCACCACTGAGTTTTCTTTTTCCTTCTCTTTGAGTTACTTTGGCTGTAAAATGCAATACTATGATCAGACAGATGTTATGTGACAAATGTTTCAGTTATACTGAGGTTGGTGTTTCTGTAGCAATGCTGTGTTGCCTCTCTTGTCCCTGCACTGATTCACTGTCATGTTCTGTGTGTGTGTGTGTCCTCGTAGGCAAACATGGAGGAGGCTGACCTGCTGAAGGAAAGGCTCCAGGCGATCACGGTAAGGACACGGAGCCAGGCTCATGCTCACACTGGTCATATTTTGTTTACTCTCACAGTGTCGCACTGAAATCACATGTGTATGTTCTCAACCTTGAAGGCTCTTCAATTGCAGTCTATTAAGAACAAAGTGAGGTTCACTGGGCGTACTTCACTGTGTGTGTGTGTGTGTACTTGATACTACTTTAGGACATTTTCTGGTATAAATATTAAAAGACATTAACTGGACATGGTAACGTTAAGGCTGAATGGACGTCAGTGCAGTGTCCTAAGAAGAATAGCTCCACAAACCTGTGTGTGTGTGTGTGATGTGTTTGTTCCTCTCAGTTATGTAGGTTTAGATTTAGACAAAGAAAATCTCCTCATGCAACTCGTTTTAGTAGTAAAATGAGTAAAATGACTCATTTTAGGAAGAAGAGTTCTAAATGAAGTTACTTTTCTTACTTTTCTATGCTTTCATGTGAATTCCCTGATGTGATTGGCTTTGTGTCATCACTTGTAATTGGTCTAAACCTAAACCTCATGCTGTGGCTGATATCCTTCCTCTGTATTAGTATCGTTGTTATTAAAGTAGCTGCAAATAACAAATAATCTGCTCAGTGTGTGCATGTCACTGAGTCTGAGGAGGTTGTCGAGATGCAGCTCTAAAACAGCAGAGTCTGAAAATAAAAAGTGTGGGTGTGTTGTTGCAGGGCGACAGAGCTGCTGAGGCAAACCTTGAGAAATGATACAGGTCCACGGGGCAGTTTCCCTGTCAGAGAACACAGTGTTAACACAGCGTGAAACATCCAGCCGTTAAAGATGCTGTTCGAGGAAGTGGGATTTACTCTGTTCTCAGACACTGATGATATTCTCATCAAGTGTTGGAGTGTTTGCTGAACTTGAACCTGACATGTGAGATATACGGCAGCTCTATTTGTTATAGCACCCAGAAGCTTCTCCTCATTAACTGGGAACAGCAGAGGACGTCTGTTGAGCTATGTCATAAAAACTGATTAGTTTTATGGGTAGACAAACACTAGTCACTTTTAAAATATTGGTGTTAACAAGGTCACAGAATTATTGTATAAGCATATTTAAATCCAGGTGTTATTGTTAAATCACATTTAAGATCAAGCATGAATGTTCTCCTGTCAACAACAGATATTTCACATTATATACAATAATAGAAAAACTAAAAAAACAGATTAATTAAGAGACATCGAGGCTATTAAAAGTATGTAGGAGAAATATACACACTTATCGACCACTTTATTAGGCACACCTGTTCGCATGGATGTTGGTCTGAATATTTCAGAAACTATTCAACCTTTTTAAATACACACCTGTGACACTACTGTGATGTCTGTAGGAGCAATGTCTCATTTTTATTTGTCAGATTTTCCTCCAACCACAAGGGGGTTGTATTTCATTTCTTATTCTGCCTGAGGCAGAAACACAGAAAAACACCACCTACCAGTAATCAACCAGCAGTCAGTGTAGTGCCACAGTACAGGACTTATCACTTATATGTCATCTGATTTCAACTGTTTGAATTGTTTTGAATGGTTTTCAAATGACCTGTATAAGGGCAGTGTGGGGCAGCATGGTGGGGCAGGATGGTGGGGCAGCATGGTGGGGCAGCATGGTGGGGCATGAGGCTATCTCTGCTGGCTCACAGTAAGAAGATCGCCAGTTTGCATTCTGATTTGGGTTAGGGTGGAGTTTGCCTTCCACAGTCCAAAAACATGCAGAATAGTTTATGTCTCTATGTTTGCCCTGCAATAAACTGTCCAGGGTGTTATGTTTATTATAATTGTGTTGTTATTATAATTGTGTTGTCATTATAAGGAGTATCTCTGTAGACTTTCTTTTTATTCACTCAAACATTAAGAGAAAACCTGTAGAGATTAATGTGTGATATTTGCTAAAATGCAGCATTAAGATTCTTTAATACAAGAGTGCTGAGCCTTTGTGGACGAATGTGACGCCTATATGATTAGTCACATTGAATGAATCTAATCCTGATGAGTGTATGTCATTGGATCGTCAACCTTATCTCATTATCATTCAGCCAGTTGTCTGTGTGAAATGGTTTTCATGGTCCAGTCGTTTCAGCTGAGTGACATCAGTGAGTCCAGCACAGACAGGGACAGGGCTATAAATACCAGGAGACACCATGAGGGAGATCCGCTTTCACTGAGGCTTAGTGTCCCACAGATCTACCCAGTCACACCCAGGGACACTGTACGTTTGGCTTTCCATGCTGAGAGAATGAGTGAATGAATGAAGCCATTGGTGTGTGTGTGTGTGTGTGTGTGTGATGATGATGATGACTGGTCTAAAACTTCACTTAAGAGGAACTTAAGAGTTTTCTACAAGATGTGATTATTAACAGGGAAAGTTGTAGTGGTTTGTAGTGAACAGACAAACACAAACACACACACACACACACACACACAGAGACAAACAACAGGTATATTGGGTCAGGGCATGAAGGTTGTATTTCCTTTTTAGCTATTTATGGCTCCTGGTGTCCATCTGTCACCTCAAGGTTGGAGTGTCAGCACAAGAACAAAACAGGTGCAATAGTTTCCACCATGTAAAATGAACATGATGCTTTCATTGTGTGTGCTTTGTCCCAACAGGACAAAAGAAGAATCCAAGAGGACATCGCCAAGACAAGGAGACAGATTGAAGAGGAGAAATTAAAACTGCAGTACATAAAGGTACATTCATTGTCATAAAACCAACTCTTATCCTGGGGGAAATACAATGGAATAATTAATTTCCTATACAACAAAAACCCAGTTATTTAATTCTTGTCCCATCCATGTGTATTCTGCACAGGATAAAACATTGTTTCCCAGACTTTTTACAAGCAAATGTTCATGAAAAGAACTAATATTGGAAAATTCATCATGTTAATCATTCTAAGCATGTGTTATTTAAAACATTCACACATTAATAATCAGATTTGGCAAAATCAATCACAACCAATGGTCCATGGTCCTAGATATCCTTCCATCGTAGAATTCCATCTCCACCACAAGCAAGTAAAACACCATTATGTTGTTATGTATGATTCTAGACATTCAGTTTAAAGAGTTCACAAACATGAGCTCACACATAGCTGTGGTTTGACACCACTGTGCAACAGCAGCTTATGATCCTGGATTGAATGAGGACATGAGAGCAGGGATGTGTCTCAGACAAAGAACAGAGACCGGAAAGACAGTGGGATAAACAGTGGGATAAAGGGTTTGTGCCTCTATAATAACACATCAGTAATCTCTGCTTCAGTTCTCAAAGATTACCTGGACTCTCTACAGCATCAGATAACTTTAGAATATTCTTCTTTTGCTACATTCAGCCTAAATCAGCTTAAACTGTGCTGTGTTTCTTAGCCATTTGAATGAATTTAAGACGACTACTAATGGCACTATTATTACTACTACTACTAATATTAATAATGTGATCTTTATTATTACTTTATAACAATTACAATTAGAAAGCTTTCCAATAAAAGGTACAATTTAAATTAAAGAAAGGCTGAGTATACAGAATTTTTGGGCTGGTGTTTGTGAACAGTTGATCTTGATTGAAGTGCTGTATAAATAATTCAAATATACCCAAAACAATAACGATCCACAAAGTCAAAGGCTTTGGTTAAGTCAATGAATATAGCCCCAGTGAGTTTACTGTTATCTGCAGCAGAGATCATGTGATTTGTAAACTTTATTACAGCTGAAGACTGGAATGATGATAGTAAATTGTTAATAGTGAGATAATGGGAGAGTTGAGTAGCATTCTGGACTTTGAGTGGAGAATTTTGTCTAAATGAAAAGGAACTGGAACATGATGAAATATTGCTAGAGATGCACGTAGTCAAGTAGGATTCAGGTAGTAATGATGATTGAATGTTTGGGCAATAGTTAATAGAAAAATGAACTACTGAATTTAAAATAGTTTTAATTTTATTCCAGAAATGCTTAAGAATCTAACATCAGAAGTAATAGATTCTTTATAAGAGTTGGATTTTGCATTACAGGTTTTTGTTTTGCTCATATTACATAACTGCTTATACACTATATACACTTTATACACTTCCCAATTAGTTTTATCTTGTGTACGATGAAAAGTTTAAAAGGCTAATGAGCTCAGAGTTAATCCAGGGAAGGTGTTTACCTTTGACTTCAACAGTCCTCCAGGGTGAGTGTCTGTCAACAACTTCAATAAATTCTTTAGAAAACAATTCCAGGCTTAAGTTGACATCACATGACATGGCATCAGCATGAAGTCTTATTTATACTTCTACTCACTCACTGTAGGGAATCTCTAAGGACAGCTCAGCGAGAATGACAACTTGAGGGAAAGTATTAATACTGAATTTATTTTTGTTTCTAAACTGTTCTTTGACTGACAGAAGAAAGCATTGAGGGAGCAATGGCTGATGGACGGCCTGAGTCAGCAGACGGAGCAGGAGCAGGAGGCGATGAGGCTCCAGGCTCAGGATGAACAGCTGCAGAGTGACCAGCTACAGAGCAACATCATCAGGTAACACCATGTTACACGTCAACAGTACACAGTGTCACACTCTCAGCACAAACAAAGGTGGTTACAGTAAAGGTTTCACTGAATACATCAAGTCACTCAGGTCAAGCTACATTCAATCAATCATCCAACCTTTATTTATTATTATTTATATAGTGTTTTTTATTCAAGACAATGCAACTCATAGTGCTTCACAGAGTAAACACAATAATAAACATAAAGAAAGCAAAGCCACCGCCCCCGAGCCAACAACTGCTTCAGCCGACAAATGACCACTCACCTCACCAGGATCCACCGAGACACTCACACACGTCATTCACTCAAATATGCACACACCTGCAACCCGTCTCACACTCACATGCAGACACATACACACAGGGGCAGTAATACCTCATTAACTGTCTATTAAAAACTCTAGTCATCACACAAAGAGCAGGAGAGCATATAAGTGTCTGAGGGAGGATGAACAGACTAAAGAAGAATGCACAACTGAACAAAGACATGCCAGAACCAGATCTATAAAGACTGATGCAAAGCACAAAAGTATGTTTCACTTCTGCAAACATGTTCGACCGTTAACGTCAGCGACGACAGCAACGACAGTGACTGCAGTGAAAAAGCTGGCGGAATGCAAGAACTAACTTTTACGTTAATGATGACTATTTATAGTGAAAACCTGCCTATCTGAGCAAAAACCAAGACTGCAAGGATGAGCATACTCCTGAGCATCATTACTGTGCCCAAGCACTGAGGCAAAGAAAAGCAGCTGAAGACAAAGTGAGGACAAGTCAACTATAAAAAAAATAATGTAATAATGTAGAGAAGTGTT
This sequence comes from Solea solea, assembly GCF_958295425.1. NCBI lineage: Eukaryota > Metazoa > Chordata > Actinopteri > Pleuronectiformes > Soleidae > Solea > Solea solea. The sequence goes on along the minus strand of NC_081134.1, from coordinate 1,328,416 downwards.
CTCAAACACTGCATCCACGGCCTTTACTGTGGAAGATCAGCTGAGTGGAGCAGTACCTGTGAAACATTCAGGTGAGCACTCTTAAGTGTGAATCCTAGTTCGTTTCACTCGGAAAGTCCGGTTCGTTTTGGAGAGACGTGAACGCACAACCAAACTCTGATCTGCACCAAAGAAGTCAACTCTAGTTAAAGCTCTAGTTAAAAACGTAGGTCTCGGTTCGCTTCAAGTGAACCAAATGCAGGAAGCGGACTACAACGCAGGGCATTGTGGGTAAGCACGACCAAAACATATGCATGTGTAGAACAAAAGCCGGGGACCATTTTTGTAGCGTATGTGTCGTATGTGGAGTGGCTCAGTGGTTAAGACCAAAGATTTTCCGCTCCTGGAGCGCCTGGTGAGCTTTCCCTTTGATTTAACTCTCCACACCTACGAGCTTGCTGTTAGCCCTCAAAGAAACTATTTGCATCTCAGCCTCTCTATCCACAAGAGCCTTCACACACCTGCTGATTCCTCCTCTGTTAGTGATTCTAATAAAGATTGTTACCAACTGTGCTGTATTGTGGGTTTCAGATTCAGCCGTCATCTTCATCTTCATCCTCATCTTCACACCCATCATCCATGTTGTGTAGATATCAAACGCATGGTTTCCTCAGTGCAACTGTGGGTGTGTTGGACTTAAAATGAGTTGATGTTGGTCTTATTTTAAGTTGCTTTGGATAAAAGCGTCTGCTAAATGACATTTGAACATTATTTTGAATATTTCTTTTCATTTGATTACATTTTAAAATGTCATTTATGATCACTTTGGAGGGTAAATCGGTAGATGATGCTTAATAACAAAACTGAAATATTACAAGACTGTATTAAGATGTGTCAGTCATTGAGTTCTTCATGGATGGTTTGTAGTTCCTCTGTCAGACACTATTTAAATGCATCTTGATCCCTCACAATAAGTAAAACTCAAATCCAGCAGTCAGGTTCGTCGTGTGGTATACCACATAATGAAATGCAAAAAGTCTCAGTATGAATGAACTGGATTACTGACAAAAAACAAGCAAACACATTCCTAAGGTAAGTGATTTTACACAAGTTCAAAGCTTGAGTTTTAAATTTAGGATTCATCAGAAATATATAATCAGCAAAACGACCCAGAATGAGATGTTTGCTGAAAAAGCCCAGATGTGAGGTGGTTCCCTGTAGAAGTGCTGCTGCTGCTGCTGCTGGTTAAAACCTGCTGATGCTGTGGTTCAGTTCAGTCCTCGTCCCAGTGATCAACACGGCTAATATAAAATGTTGTTGTTTTGTACAGAATAGAGGAGAAGATTCAGGCCCTGGAAGCACAAGAGCTCAGCATTTCTGCCAATGAAGAAGTGATTCTGAAGAGGTTAAAAGAGGTGGAGAGAACCACTGAAGACATCATCAAGGTAGGCTGCGTTTTAATATTCTGATTGGTCTGATCCTACTAACTAATAATACTCATGAATACTAATTCATACACTGCTGAGTGTCACCTGTAACAAACATTACATAAATGTGAGTCTATACAAGAACCGTCCCTAACAAAACGTTCACACACGACACGAACACAGCGTGAAAAACAACTCCGCTGTCATCGCACTGCTTTGAAATCAAAGCTGAATTCAGTCTTTAAAATATCTGTCTGCATTTTAATATAAAATAGATGCTGAGCATCATTTTACCTTAATGGCATGTGTGATTGGTGACTGGTGAACTTCAGTGGCAGCAGGAAACAGAGAAGGTCCCCTTTCTTGGCAAGATCATCAAAGTTTGATTGGTTTATATATCCTGACTTAGATCAAGTCATTATACATTGTGTTTGGTGTTATTTTACCATCACACTGAATATTGGTTTATATATCGTGACTTAGATCAAGTCACTATACATTGTGTTTGGTGTTATTTTACCATCACACTGAATATTGGTTTATATATCGTAACCCATCCTGTGCACAAACGTGTTTGTTTTGTTTTTGTTGATTTCAAACTAACAGAATTGTATCTAATAAAGTGTGGCAGGTTTGAATAAGTCGTCATGCATCACGGTGCATGTTGTATGACTTGAGCCACAGCTCCACTCACTTCACACAGTATCTGCGGTGTTCTCTGTGGCGCTTCCTCTAATCTCTGCTTCCCTCTAATGAGCTGCACTCACTGACAAGTGTGTAGGCGTGCTTTGGTTCATAAGAGGTTGCTTTGCTGAACAGTGGCAGGTAAATGGATTGCTCACACGGTGGGTGTTGCACTTTACAAGACTAACGTGCACACTTTGCTGTCTGCTTGCTGCCTTGTATGTGGATGAAGACTTTAATGAAGCATATAGTCATGGACTGTTCATACTGATGTTGACTTCCTGCTGCTCTTATTACTTTGACTCTCCACTGTCTTCACATTCAGGAGCTAAACGCAGAGTACCAGGCAGGTAAACATCTCTGTGTTGTAACTGATGAAGCTGCTGTTTTATATTTCTTTAGACTGTATGTTTCTTTTTTATTGAAGCACAACATGTATGAAAAGTGTGCTGCATAACTTTTAAATATAAACAGATTAAGTCTATCAGCTCCTCAAATACTCTCAGGTCTGATAGTATTGCTTGACAGAGCCTGTTTTCAGAGGGAGGCAGCATATAAACAATATAAGTAACACTAACCACTAACATATTAAAACCCTTTCAGGATATAATGATCAGATAATAGGTTTCATGTGTTATGGGTTTAACTTTGGACAGAAACTGTTTTTTGTTTTTTTTCCATGGGTGTATTTATGCCAAGCTAGGTAAACATTTGTGAGAGAGTGTTCTATATATCATATTATATTAAATATATTATAAGTATAAGTATTTTAAATATTGTCTTTAAACATTATCTTGGGGTAATTTTTTAATTTCTAATAAATAAATAGCAGAGTCATAAACCTTACAATACTAATATTGTGACATTTAAAGTTCCAGTGTGTAACATTCAGGTGGCTTTATGAAAAGAAACTGAATATATGTATATAAGTGTACACTTGATTTAAATATTGATTCAAATATCATTTGGCCTCATTATTAGGCTTTTATGTGTACTTTAGGCAAGTTCCTTGCTTTACAGCGTCCTCCATCTTGCACTGCCATGTTTCTACAGCAGCTAGAATTTTCCTATTTTCAAATGAAATGAGAAGAACAACATCCTTCCATTGTCTGAAGGTCACATTTGTTTCCTAATGCATTACCATTTGCTGCATTCTGCAGTCGTACCATTAGATGCCATTAATTATTACACACTGGACCATTATTAACAAGATCCTAACATGTGATCTTTTCATTTATTGTGTTGTCTTGGTTTTCACTGTGAGTGTTTTTCTTCTCAGATGTAGCAAATCATGTCCCATCACCACTCCCAGATATCCCATCCCTCATCCCTCTGAGACCAGTTCACACTCTGCCCATGTGTAAACCTGAAAGTGAGGAAAAAAAGAAAGGTACATATCTGTAGGGAAACAGCGTTCTGCCTTTCTCACCGTCCAGACTGTCGAGGTTGGAGTTATGTAGTTTAACTAAGTCTATGGACTGGGATCATTTGGACTTTCACACCTTAAACTGAGTTAACACCACATGGTCTTGTAGGATTACTGCGTATCCTACATTACAAAGTACTTTCATGTAATCTGGAGTCTTCACTCTACAACATCATATTATATTAAATATATTATAAGTATTTTAAATATTGTCTTTAAACATTATCTTGGGATAATTAAAGTCACAGTAATTTGTAATAAATAAATAGCAGAGTCATAAACCTTAGAAGACAAATGAAAACACATGTGGTTGCTAAATCCGTGTATCAATATTTGTACCTTAACTACTGCACTTGATGAATCATGGACAGGAAGCCAAAAGTACAGTAGTTAATGTGAGCTAAATTCAAAATGGCTGACTTCCTGTTGAGTTGGGGCGTGGCCATAGTGACCATCGTAATTTTGCTGAATTTTGACCATTCAGCACAAAACAGGAAGTGCCTTGCCTACATTGACATTGCCTTGAAACTTCATACTTGACTCAAGAGACCGACCCTGAACATGTATAAGGACACAAACTTGACCCAACAGGAAGGTGGCCATTTTGAATTTAGACAAGACAGGAAGTGCCCTGTAAGTTGTCTGTACTTTGACCGATCGGCTCGAAACTCCATATGTGAGACCAGGAGCCCAGACTTAGCATCTCTGCATGCCATGACCTGCACACAGGAAGTAGGTCTTTTGAAGGTTTAGCCTCGAAACATCATACGTGACACAAGAGACCAACCCTGAACATGTATACGCTATTATTTTGTGGCTTTGCAACCTTTTTTTAGGGGGTTAACGAATAAAAGTGAGCTCAGAGAACTGCTGCACTCCCTTACTTGCGTGGGGGGGACGTGAGGGCCCTTCCATGACTGTAAGTACCACAAGCAGTCCTAGTTTAAAAAGTGTCATTTTACATTTTACCAGGATGCAAATTATGAAGCACTTAGATTTCACCGTGAGTGGAGCAGAATGTTTCCTCTCTTAGCTCAGGTTCTACATCAATGAAGGCAAAGTTTCAATCGGAGAAAATGAATTAAATAAATATTTGCATCTTAGCTGAAAAACAAGTATATGCAAATATATAGCTAGTATTGATTAAGTATGTTGTTGTGTTTGGAAAAGTCGTTGACCTATTCAGATCCACAGCTTGACTATATACGCGGTTAATAATTGTGTGGTAAATTTGCAAAGTAACTGGTCTCAACTGGTTGAAACCAGGCTAATGCAGTTGAATTTCTCCACTGGTTAACCTGGACACTTAAAATACTATTGTTTTGCAAGAGATGCGTGAACTGAGAGTTTACTTGATATTCTGAAGCTGAGAGAAAGAGAAAGTTATAAAGTCATTATTAATGAAAAGTGACCTAGTTGGTATAAAATGCATATTATAAAAGGGTCCCACAGTGTCATCCTTTGGAGTTATTGCCTGTGTCAAACATCAAGAAAGGCGTTCAGACCATGTCACTGAACCATATTAATTTTTCTTCTTTCAGCCACATTTGCAATTGAGATCAATGTGGAGCATGATAAGAGAACTGGACAAAGTCAAGTGGTCTCTACAGCAACCATCACTCCAGAAACCATCCTGGGCAGGGGCTTAAAAGTGTTTGATGATGGGCGCAAGTCTGTATATGCACTGCATTCAGATGGAGGTGAAATGCAAAGTGGAGCAGTCGGAGAGATGACACCAACACAAGTAGAAGAGCTGCTACGCCAGGCGACCGAGAACCCAGCCGTCGAGCTGCAGTACCATCAGCCTGTCTACTCTGTACCCTACACAGGAAGTAGCAGGCCTTCAACACCGAGGACGCCAAATAAAACACAGAGGAAAACCCAGACACCCAGCCACAGCCAGAGTACTGTGTCATCCACAAGTGGAGTTCAAGTCCTCGCAGAGGAAAATCAGCGCAGGACAGACCTGAATGGACAAGGAAAAGACTTTCCACCAAGAGTCCAAAAGTCTGGAGAAGAATCCCAACGGAGTGACGAGCATCCAGATATGAGCAGTGCAAACTCACCCTCTCTGGTGTCAGTTACAGCCTGGTCTGAAGACAGGCCACGACCAGAACTACCGGTCTACAGAGCTGTAGAGGACCACAGTCCTTCACTGGCTGGTCTCACGTGTGACAGCGACTCCGATACTGTGATAGAGAGCTCAGGTGATTTGAACAGATACTCACCTTTCTACGAAGAGAGCATCACTTCTCTGAACCATGTCAACACCCCGCCGGACGAGATGGAGTCCGCTCCCGTCACCATGATCTTCATGGGCTATGAAAACGTTGAGGATGACGAGGAAGAAGACGTTCAGGCTGAGCTGATCGTAATCGCTGACAGTGATGATGAGGATGAGGAAAATGAAAGGGAGGCGTGTCTCTCATACCATCCAGAGGGACACATGAGTAAAGTATTCCAACCCAGAATGGGTGTGGCCAAAGTCACAGGCTGCAGAGGCATTATTGAGGATGCGTACACATACTGGGATGATGTGGAGCTCCACAAGCCAACGTTCACCCACAAGCCTGGAAAGAAAGATGAATGTGCAAACACAGGCAGCATCAACATGGAGAAGATGAAGCTCAGCTCAACAGGAAGATAAGACACAATCCTCAGCATCTTGTCTTTAGTTCTCTCTTTCTTAGTCTAGAGTAAAGTTTTACCTCACACCAAATGTATTTGTATGTTAAAAACTATACATGGTATTTGTTGTTTTTTAAATATTTGTACTTTGTCCTGACTGAAAAAAGAAAATCTGCCTTAGTGACAAACGTTGTATAAAATCAGCACATGTGCCTTTATTGCCCTCTCCTGGATAATAATTACCATTACATGTTTATCTTAATTTGCTTGCACCTTATAATAACTAACTATAATAACTAATACCACTTTACATGTTACATTTTATTTGAAGGAACCCAGATAAGCTACAATTCTTTATAAATATTTACAAGTTGCATAAAATTGAGGTTGTGTTTAGTAAACTTTTATTACTGCCTCACTAACAAGATAGTTTATTACTAAACAAGAAATAATTGAACAATATTAGGATTTTTTTTATCCTCCACATGATGGTAGAGTGGCTGCTGGTGCCAATCCCAGCTGACATAGGATTTTATTATTTCTGATTTAGTCATTATTTAATTATTTATTAGCCATTCAATTTAAAATTGTACTAAGCAGAAGCGCCATCGATGCCTTACTGTGCTGAATTATACATGAGTTGTACTTGGATAAAGGGAAATGTTAATGTTTCAGTCAAGTTTCTGTTTACATGATAATCTTTGTCTAAACTAACTGACGTGTGTGTGCTATTAAAACCATTTTGTCCAAATGATGACAGTGTTGTGTTTCAGTGCCTTAGTGTTGATTTTAACTTACTTTATTATTACTATTTACACGTGCATCAGAAGATGTTCTTTTGTGCTAAATGGAGGTCTAATTAAAATAAAACGAGTTGTCTGTCATCATCCAATACAAACCACACAAGTGGAGTGTTTCTGTTATATATGATGCTTTGATTAACGGCATGTGATGGAGTCGTCTGTACGAGAGCGTAAACAAGGACACACGTTTGAATGAGGTGGAGCAGGACTGAAAGCTGCGGGAACACTGAAGTACTGTTCTGCGAGTCCTTGGTTACTCTCACTGTCTGTGTCTCTGTGGCATTATGAAAAATATGGAGGAGGATGAAAAAAACAAGGTGGCACTTAAGATGCTCCAGGGATACGGTTATGTAACAGCAATTTCATATATATAACCAAATCCTGACAAGTCAGTCACAGTTATTATTGTGACTGACGCTCAATATTCTCTGGTGAACTTTCTCTATTTGCTGCAAGAGAAATCCTGGTGTGTGAACACCGTGAACACCGTGTGTGTGTTGTGTCAAATCATGTTGTTGGTCCACTGCTGCCTCCATCTGTAAGTGTGTTATTTTGTATGTGTTATAACACATTTCAAACACCTGAGTGACAGAGTAAGTCCACTGCTGCCATACAAGCCAGCATCAGCAGATTAAGAACACTGATGTTGGACTTTGGTGTGGGGGAGTGAGCACTTATAAACTTCAGTTGTTAGCGGATTGAAGTGCAGTCTCATGAAAAGATAAAGGGTTGGATATTTAATATTTGCATATCATAGACTTAAGCAGGTGTACTAGTTTTTATTTGGTGAGCATTTTGTGAAGTGGTTAAAATCAGTTTTTCCATGTTCTCACTGAGAACAGGCCTCTGTGACTCGAGCTGGATCACAGTCATGTGACTGTTTGTCAGTAACTCATAACTCCACTTCAACTTAAACACAATTATCACTTTAGTTGTTTAGTCATAGAAGAGACCTGGTCATACACTGTGTGTCCTGCGGTTCAGAGGGAGGGTCGAGGCGTTTAGAGACCTGGCAGATTACAGCTGTAGAGATGTGTGTGACACTGGCTGTGTCATCTCAGAGATGAACATGGAAGGTCAAGTAGAGAGTTGAAGCCTGTGGTTAACTTCCTGAGATCATGTTACTGATTGTCAAAGATGACATTCTGTCCCTGAAGACAAGAAACAGGAGAAACAGACAGAAAAGGTCCAGTCTGTCTAAGTTCCCTGCTGCTCCCATCTCATCCAGTGGCATCAATGTTTCTCTATACAGAACATTTGACTGTGTGTTACTGTGTAACATAAACATGTGACAAATAAAGAATCCTTGACACGATCACAGTGTTTTCACCGTGATCGTGGACATTCAGTGTGACAGAGAGGACATTTCACAGTCAGACACGCTGCACTTCTTTGCTCTAACCAGATACAAATAAACATAGTGTTCTGGGTTCCTAATAAAGCCAAATATGAATTGAAAATATATTGAATTGCCACCAGGAGGCGACTCTCTGGTTGGATAATAAACTCCTACTTCTCACTCGATTTATAACGTCAATAAACAATCAACATGAATTATGTTCATATATAAAGGAAAGTCAATGATAAAACACAGCACTTCTCAGTGTGATTGACAGCTAGTAAAGACAAACTTCCTGTTGTAAAATGTCAACATATCATCGGCCAAATTGTGAATCTCAAGGCTTCATAATGGAAGATGAGATTATTCTGGGTTACACCAGGACCAGGTGCCATTTGGCTCTAATACCTTTAACTTGATACAGTGTACAGCAGTTAGAATTACAAGTTAGTTACTAATGTTACTAATATTTTTTACTGACCCAAAACACAATCCTGTGAGTCAAAATCTTAGGATATGATCTAAGTCGTGAGGATTTGAATATGTGACACGACTAATATGATATTAGCATTTAGTTACTTCCACCTGTTTGCTAACAAACCGACACCAATTAACTTAAAGGTCCAGTGTGAGGGTTTCTTGGCAAACATTGAATATATTATACATATGTATAATACCCATAATGTTTGCATAACTTTTTAAAATATGCCTTAGAATTAGACTTTTATCAAGGATCTTGCTTTATGTAAGCTATCATCTTTGTGCTGTTTCAATAATAAAATGTAAAATGTTTTTGTATTTTAATGGAGAAGAATAAGATTCTTTCTGGGATGAAAAGGCTTCATAGTTACATCATAGGTGTGAGCAGGAGTCCTCCCTTTGCTGCAATAGATGTCACTGTTTCGTACACACTGGACCTTCAAATTATTATGTTTCCTCTTTCTCCAAATGACTGTTAAAATAAACAATCAAATGATCGATAAAGATATGATAAATATCATTTTAATATGATAAAGATCTAAATATAAGATCTCTGTCCACCACAAAAACCTCAAATGTCTTGTTACATGAGAAAGAAACAAAAAACAAAATCAGACTTTTAACGTTCTCTCTAGAGGAAAAAAAAAAAAAAGCAAGTGGTACAAATGAATCCCACTGTGGGATAGAATGTGTGTGTGTGAGCGCATGAGCTCGCCTCTGCCTGAGTTTGTGTGCTCATTAGAGAAAGCCCAAGTATTGGCTGTTCTACTGCTCCCCCCCTTCCAACAGCCGTCCAATCAGAGGCGGCAGCAGCCGGGCAGAGCTGCCGCTGTGAGGCTGCACTCAGAAACAGAACACAACTCACTGCGTTCATCTGACACACTGTCTCAGGTAGGTCCAGACGTGCATGCAGCCATTCACAAGTTTCAGAGTAAAGATCCACTCAGCTTTATGTCATCATCATCATCATCACCACCACCATCATCATCATCATCATCATTGCATCTGCTCTGTGTGGTGATGCTGAGAAATGGATGCAAGCCTCACAGCAATGTCGACTTCTACATTTATATGCAGTGTACTGATCAACTGCAGTGATCTGTGTGTGTGTGTGTGTGTGTGACGCTCGTAGCTGCGATTGTGTCCTGATTGTTGGTGTTTTGTGTCGTTTGAGCTCAAACAGGCAGCTTATACCTTAGTGTGTCCATCACTCCTTTTTCTTCAAATGTGCGTAAAAGATCATTTTTGATATTTTTTGTCAGCTCTCTTCTCTTCACTGTAATCAAACCTTACTTACTGTGAGCAGTACTCTACTATACTTGTAATATTATGACTGTGTATTTTCCCCTCATTGTGTAACGTGTGTACTTTTCATACTTTATGAATAACAATGAAGCTCCGTGGGACAATTTAAATGAACAACTGCGGTATTTTCTAAAACGTGATCAGTGTTTAAAAGTCAGTCTAGTGATGCTTATATATATATATATATATATATATATATATATATATATATATAATATAATATATTATATATTTATATATATATTATATTATATTATATATAATATCATCAGAACATTTTAACTGTGTATTACCCTGCAGGTGTTTCACACTGACTGCTGCAATGACTGCACATGAATTAGTGTGAGACAGTGAGACAATACTTGTGACACACACACACACACACACACACACACACAATGTACTAGGGTTCTTTTCATAATCGATGAATCTGTCCATAGGTTTTTTATTTAATCAATTAATCATTTGGTTCATAATGTTGAATAATTATGTCAAAAAAGTTTGATCAGTGTTTTCAAAAAACCTTGAAATGTCTTGTTGTCCACAAATTATTTATTTTTATTTAAGAAGGTGAATAATAAAATATAATATATAATAATATTAAAAAAGAATTCAAACCAAATCCTCAATAAAATCCTTTAATAATCAATAATTGCTAATACAGTGAACTTCCTCCTCAGGTTACATGTGTTGCCTGAATGACCGTTGTGTCTATTTTAACTGACTCTCTTCATATGACACTTTTTAGATGCAGCGTCAGGAACTGAAAACTATTATTCACCAGTACAAACATGTTTGGTCATTACCACTCAAAGTTCATGTAACATGATGTTAAATGAACTCAATATTACACTGAGTTTGAACACGTGATCACGTTGGCACTTCTCCAGCCTCACGACCGCAAAGTGATATTTTATGAATAGCTCCTGTAAATGTCTTACTTGAGTCTGGTTAAAGGAGTGGCAACGCTGCTTTAATCATGGCGGTGGTAGAAATCTGCAAACTCTGACAAGCACTGAAGTAGTTTGAGGTTGGAGGTGTGGCACACTCTGTTTCTCAATCAGCCATCTGAAGACTTCTGGACTGAGGATGATGAAGGATGATGAAGGACCAAGAATTATGACAAAGCAGTAAGATTGTGAACTAGTCTAGAGAAGAACTAGTCTAGTTGAAGAACTTTTCTAGATAAGAACTAGTCTAGTTGAAGAACTATTCTAGATAAGAACTAGTCTAGTTGAAGAACTATTCTAGAGAAGAGCTAGTCTAGAGAAGAACTAGTCTAGAACTGACTCTCTCTACCACTGAGCTACCGTCACAATTTAAAACAGTGGTATGTTTGACCTTTTTTTCTTCTTCTTCTGTCGTTTCTGACTGGAAAACACTTTAGTTTTGGCCTGACACACATTGCATGTGTGTCAGTCATTAGGGAACGGCCTCAGGGAGCCCCATCTCCACTCTCAGGCTCATCTTAATGACACTTCTGCCAATAGTGTGTGTGTGTGTGTGTGTGTGTGTGTGTGTGTGCGTGTGTGTGTGTGTGTGTCTGTGTGTGTGTGTGTGTGTGTGTTCTCATTCAGCACCATTCCACAAAGGCATCATATCGTTATACGGACAGCAGAAAATACTCATATTCTATATTACTCTGTTTACTGGATATGATTTCTATGTGGATGATCTACTACATGATGACGGTAGGTGTGGCTTAGCCTATGTTTAGTTTTTGCTGGATTGAGAAGTCATGGAAATTCACCGACTTGTCATTTGATTTAAACAATGTCAGAGAAAGTAAATATGTGTTAATTATTGTTTTAATTGTTGTGGGTGATGATGTCTGTCTGTCTGTTAACTGCACTTTCTCTAGAGTTTGGATATTCTATCTTGAGTTGGACCCAGATGCAGCACACAGTACAGCAGAGGTGTCTTTAGTGTCCTTTTAATAGCACTTATGAATAAACAGACAGAGAAGGCAGCAACACTCACACAGTGCCACAGGAACCAGTCGGGCTGGGGCAATTCTCATGATTGGGGCGAGAAGGCTGACGTAAAATGTGGAGCTGGTGAATATATGCTGAGCTGAGTGCAGAGGATGAGGAGCAGGTGTGTTCACAGGTGATGTCTGATGAGGTGGGAGTGGCTGGAAGGCGGAGAGAAGGGAAAAGTACTGAGAGGGAAGAGCGTGACATAACTGAGACAACTGTTGGACTTAAAGGAGCTTAAATGTAAGATGTTTGAAGGCTGGTGTTTTTTTTAATCCTGTGATAATGAGTTGTGATAGTTTCTGATATTGTGTATCTGCAAACCAACATGTTTGTAGTGATGCTAACATTTAAAAACTACATAATTCCATTTAAAGATGTATTCAAATCCATTAAGATTAGAATAGGACACCTTGTGAAACTCACTGATGTTTTTTAATTGACTACTTTTTTTAGACAATAATAATAATAATAATAGTAATTACTAATACTCAATAATACTAATAAATAATAATAATAATCTGCAATGGTGCAGAACTATAACATACAGTATACCATTGTCTTTCTATTGTTCATTGATGCTGGAAGAACTAAAAACAAGTTAAAAACTCTCCAGATTAATGTGAATTATTCAGGAAACTGAGGCTGGTGATTAGAGCTAATCTTTAATGCTAGTACAGTGCAATCAGAATATGAATAAATCCAGTCTTCATCTCTGGCTCTATGGTCTGAAGAGTTAATGCACTGAGAACATTAACGTTCTCTCAAAGTTGCTGTGAAAAGACCATGAATGAGACGTGAAAAGACCATGAACAGCTTGGTCAGGATAAATGAAGCTGATTCACCATCAGACGAATGTAACATCCTTTCTAATGGTTGAATATAAAAGTCTCTCTATGGTTAAACACAGATGAGCACAGATGTTGACTAGAACACTCTGCGGTGGTTTGGAAGACATGGACGTCAGGGTGTTGATTCTTAAGGGAATGTGGGCGTAACATTATATTCATAATTTATATTCATATTATACGGAGAGACTTTAACATTAAAGTGGGATTTTTAGAGAGAGGACGTTTCTATTGGTGGTCAGACAACTGTCATAACTTCAGATTATGTGACACTTCCTGCTCTGCCATTGGGACTCGAGCTGTATTGTAAATATTAATATTTGATAATATTCATAATTCCGAGGTTAATACATCTTGAAGGGCTGTAAGTGAACTTTGATTCTTGCTTGTTTCATTGAAGAGAAGCCACCACCCCACAGTTGAAGTTGCCTCTGACTTATGTTCTATATTTATGCTCAAAACAGATTCAGGTCAAAAACTAAAAGTACAGAGTGGTGTTAACAACACTATGTTATTTTTAGAGCTCAGACTGCACTGATGTCATGTTTGTGGAATTAAAGGCACTGTTCAAGACGCTGGACATGAATTTGTATGCATGACAAAGCTATAAACAATAGATAATAATAAAAAGTATATAATATATTTATCAGTTCTACTCTGATGCAGTCCGTGAAAAAGTCAGTTCAATAGTTTTAATGAAAAAAGCCTCCAGAGAAGCTGGGGGGGGGGGGGACGCAGCGGTGCCGTTAATCAAGTCTCACAAGATGGAAGTGGAGACAAAAATAATATACATTTCTTATGTGGTCATCAAGACTAGAAGAGTGCTACATTAATACAAACCATTTACTGCACATAATATAATAATACATAATATGTACACTTAAATCTCTGCACATTTCTCTAATGTCATTTACTGCAGACAGTGTTCAGACAGAAAAAGAATGTGATAATTCATGACGTGAAAGTGTTTTGTTGAGATAAGATTGTGTGACTAAGATTGAGTGATAAGCTATTGTCACCTGGACACAGCACATGGAACAGTCTGCTGATGAGGTGGTGAAGGGGAGTGGGAGGAGGCGACAGTTGAGCACTGCACTCAGTGTCAGGCCTGTTGATGGTTACCATGGAGCTCCGTCTGTCGCTTTTACGTGTCCTTGAAGGCGCTGTGTGTGTGTGTGTGTGTGTGTGTGTGTGTGTGTGTGTGTGAAGAGGGTAATGTTTGTGATTGGTTGTGGATGAAAACAAAGTTTTCAAAGCCACGCACCCACCCTGCAGTAGACCAGGTGGAGGCGTGCAAGGCGGGATTTTATAGTACGATCTGATCGACAGCGGTTTTATTGTTCTAACGTGTTAACGTAACATAACACGTGTTTGTGATTTAATCCCCTTAGTTTTGGGGCGAGAGCTCCAAACAGGACTTTTAATGTTCAAAATCCAAACCTTTTAAGGTTAATTATGTGTCGTTTGCTGTCAACCTTTGTTTTTATCATCATTTGACGTTTGTTTTCCACGTCTTGGGAAACAAAGTAGCGCTGTGGTGTCATAACTGTTGGAGTTGGAGTTTGAACACTGTGGTAAAAGAGAATAAACGATGGGTGTCACATAGCGTGTGACTGAGAGTTCCCACTGCTGATACTGTGAACCGGCCAGAGCAGAACCCTCTGTGCTGTTTCATCCTCCGGGCGTTAATGTGTGTGTGTGCTATAATTCACACACTTAGACGATGAAACTAATTGTTGGCCGATACGAGCATTGTCAGCTCAAACTCTGGTAACACTGGACTGTACTGGACTGTACTCTAAGTGTTCTCAGTGAGAGATGAGGAGAAACAGCGATCGTTGAAGTGAAAGAGGTCAAATATGTTCTGATGAGCTGCTGGTGTGACAGCAACACATGATGGAGGGGTGGATTTAATCTTTATATCTTTATATATTCTTTTTATGTTTTTTTCACTTTTTATTCGAGATAAACATACAAACAGAAACTGGTGAGTGATATTGAAGACAAGTCTACAAAGGATGTAGTCACCCTTCACTTTCCTCTGTACAAAGTTAGATAGACCATCAACATCACTGGCAAACATGTGCATCATTGTCTTCTTAGGAATTCCACTGCTCGAGTAAATGTTACCGGTGATAAAAGATATTGCAGTTATTGCCACCTGTGTAGTGAGCAGATTACCAATGATCACCATGGAAACGACTGGAAATAAAGATAAAGAAAGTGATTTTTATGGGCAGTTTGCTCTCGTGTTACAAATGAATAATTGCTGTTAAATGAGTATCCATGGCTTTGTTCTGTGCGTTTGTGCACCATCTATAATCTGAGTCAAGTTGTCTGACCTATGAAATGAGGATACTTGTCTGCGATGTCGATGTCAGTTGATTACATTTAAAATTAAAATGGGATTTTGTGCCTCTTGACTTTCTTGAATGTGTTTAACGTGTTTTGAATAATCATCCATTTATTGAAGAGATGCAGAAATACTGGATAAACCCCATGATCTGATCATGATGAGGTAAATGGTGGGAGCAGTGGCTAACACGTTTGCCTCACAGCATGAGGGTCACTAATTCAAATCCCAGTTGTGTCAAGGGCCTTTGTGTTTGGAGTTGACATGTTCTCCTTGTGTGCACGTGGCTTTTCTTCAGGTTCATTCTCTACTCTTCAACTGTAAAGTGACAGATGTGGCAGTGAATGATTGTCATGTGTACATTATGTTGGCCCTGCAACAGACTGCCCCGCCTTTTGCCCTATGTCGTCTGGGATTGGCTCCAGCTCCCCTGCAACCCTCATGTCGAGGATAAAGAGGTAGACATTGAATGAATGAATGAATGAATGAATGAATGAATGACCTGTGTGGTCTCTAACAGAGAAGCTTGTGAGTAAAGAGACATTCTAGATGATAAAAGCAATAAATGAAACTGTTGAGACTAAGCTTTGGTCTCAGGATGAGTATTACCTATCCCTAAAAGATTATTTTTATTAGTAGTATAGTAGTAGTAGTACTAGTAGCAGTATTGATCAACTTATATTAGTTTATGTGAAATGCTGTATGGTTATCATTTCCAAAAACACTATACCTCTACCTCCACAGTACTGGACATTATCCACCATGTTCAACAACAGTAGAATCTCGTGTAAATGAAGCATATTCACCATTTAAATGTGAGACGTTACAGGTATTTAATGACATTATAATGAATTGTTTTGTGCATGTGCTTCAGAGCCAACAGTTAAATTATGATGCAAATGAAATGTTTGAAAAGGCACAAAACCGACAGTCCGGCTATAAATGAATGTCGTCAGCTCTACTGTTCCATCTGTGACATGCTGTGTTTATGCAGCATGTGCTGTGGACACTTGGACACTCCTTCTGTCACTGCAGCGCTAAGATAATTAGATATTTGCATTATGTTTATCATTCTATATACATATATATATATATATATATATATATATATATACTGTATATATGTGTATATATATATATATATATTGGTGATATTAGTCTCTGGAGAACAAAATAAGGAAAATTCCGTGTAGAATAATGTCACTGGATGCACAGACGTTCACATCCCTAAAGTGGATATTCATGAGGAAGGAAAGCATGTTCCTCTCTTCTCTTCCTCCTCCCAACAAACCAAGATTGTGGAAGTATATATCACGTAACTTTTCTATTGACTCTGAATCTTTTTAAACTGTAGATCGTGAAAAGCTTCGCACTGAAAGACGTTGTCTTTGACTTTGAACTGTCTCTTTGAATTCTCTTCCAAAGACTCAAGCCTGTAGATGTTCATTTTAAACCCGATCTTACCATTTAACCTGCCGGCTGTGAAACCTTCCAGACCATAATATTACTTCCATAAACGTTTAAGCTGAGTGTGTTACAGGCGTCACTTTCTCTCTCTTTCTCTCACATAAACCTTTTTATATTTTCCTTTTTTCCTTTTATCAGTTTTCTCATCAGGTTACTTCACAAATTTTAGACTAGAAAATGTCTACATTTCTATGGAAATTGAGTTTGTATCATAAATCCTTAGAAAGTACACTTTGTTTGAGTTTTTAATAACAGTATTTATTTGTCTTATGTACTTATCATTGTCGTTATTCTTTCATGTGTTTTTTAGAGTTTTAATTGGAATAGAAATTATACAAAATCGAGGTCCACATCTTTTCTTAGAATTATTAATTAGTGCTGTTATAAATACTGTGTTCAGTAAGTGGTCACTCATTGAGGCTGTAATATTGTAACGTCTTGACGATGTATGTTGTGAATGACGGCTTAATAATAAAATATTGAACTGAGTTGATCATGTTACATTCTGGAGGTTTTAATACAGAGAAACTTTGTTTCATCACGTCTTACCCTCGGCTGTGACCAACACAACATATAATGGCTTGTTACCTGTAAATGAGCTGTGACATATCATCATTCATTCGTTCATTCATTCATTCATTGATCTGCCACTTTAGCCTCCATATACAGTAAGAGTATTTGGGCTGCTGGTGCCAATCCCAAGATGCAAACCAACAAGCGTCTTGCTGTGAGGCAACAGTGCGAGCCACATGTGCCGCCGTGTGACCCCTGCGACGTGTCACTGATGCCTTAATAAATGTATATCACTCCTTAAAATGCACACAAATCCCAGAATCCCAGAAAGTCGTCGTGCTCATGTTTAAAAACTGAGCTTTTACACTGAAATCTTGCTGACGTGTGCATTTTTGTGAGAGAAAAGTGAGTGTTTCTTCAGATTGAGTTAAACAATGATTGTCATCAGTGATGGCTGACTTGTAACGGTCATGTGAGTGTGTTTGTGGGAACACAGGGACTCTGAGGCTCCGCTAATCATCTTACAGGGACACCAGTGTGTGTGTGTGTGTGTGTGTGTGTGTGTGTGGGAGGCAGACCTGCAGCCTTACATAACAGCGCGTACACTATAATGCCATCGAATTCTGCTGTTTCTCATGCACCTCCTCCCTTTCTGCTCATAACCCACTTAGGGACACATTCAGTCAGTCAGCACAAACAACAGAGACACCCCCCTCCCCCCTCACCACACACACACACACACACACACACACAGAGATCTGACACCCCCATCCCTTGCAAAGATCCATGTGAAAGTGTTCCTCCGCCTGGCACAGCACATTTAAGTGCCGTCGCCGGACAACTTCAGTGTGTTTACTGTACTTGAAGCGTTGTTCCTGACGATCTGCCAGAGTCACAATAGAATCCTGGACTTGTCTGTGGTGCTGACGATAAACACTCATGAGAACTGGATTAGTAACAATCACTGGGAAACCCAATCGTAGAATTGTTGTCTTATTTGTATACTATACCTATATCTGTATTTATTTAATAGTTTAACAGATTTGTATGCAATGATGGGTTGAGTTCTCTACTTTGCATACAGTATTATTATTAGTTTTTGGAATATCTAATGTTACTGTGTGAATCAAAGACACACATGGAGGGAGACAGAGAATAAAGCAGGAGAACATACTGACTTGTACAAACGTGTCAAACATCACGGCAAAAAAACTCATGTTTACCACCAAGAACATGAATGTCTCTTCTTTATTGTCTCTTTTCACAGAAAGCTACCTTGATGGACAGAGAAGCAGATGGAAAAAAACTGAGCGAAGGCTGCAGCACAACTAAGAATCAAAACTCCTTCACTGTCACCATGGAAACCGCTGAACAATCGGTGCTGCCAATGGACTGTGAAGAGGAGGTTGCTGTGGCTAATTCACCTGAGCTGGGGAAGGATTTCAGTGCAGATGAAGAGCAAGTTTGTGAGGCGCGCTCAGCAGATTCCTCTGAGGAGAAAGTGATGCTCGGTACAACATTAACTGACCAACTCGCCCTGAACTGCACTGACACGCCCGCTCAGGATCAAAGGGAAGTTTTAATAGAGCTCAACAGAAATGAGTCAATCACTTCATCGGTCTCTGACACACTCTCCAGTGCTGACAGTGTTTATGAGAACGAGGCCCATCGGAAGACACAGGAAACACCAGAACAAGACCCTGAGCAAGATCAAGTCCCTGAGACCCAACACAGTCTTAAGCCAGAGCCAGAACCTGAGCAATATACAGAGGCAGAACAAAACCCTGAACCAGAACAAAACCCTGAACCAGAGCAATACCCTGAGCCTAAGGATTTCCTTGAAATGGAGGAATACCCAGAACCAGAGTTATACCCTGAACCAGATCAAGATCCTGAGCTTGAGTTATACCCTGAGCCAGATCAAGATCCTGAGCTTGAGTTATACCCTGAGCCAGATCAAGATCCTGAGCTTGAGTTATACCCTGAGCCACATCAAGATCCTGAGCTTGAGTTATACCCTGAGCCAGATCAAGATCCTGAGCTTCAGTTATACCCTGAGCCAGAACAAGATCCTGACCTTGAGTTATACCCTGAACCAGAACAAGATCCTGAGCTGGAGTTATTCCCTGAGCCAGATCAAGATCCTGAGCTTGAGTTATTCCCAGAGTCAGAACAAGATCCTGATCTTGAGTTATACCCTGAGCCAGTACAAGACCCTGACCTAGATTTATACCCTGAACCAGACCCTGAGGTTGAGGATGATTTTAATGATGGATATACAAATCCAAATCCAAAAATTCCATTTGAGACACCCATGACAGAAGAATCAATACTGGAACACTGCATTAGAGAAGAGGCCATGTCAGATGTATCCAATGAATCCTGCCATGACCTTGATCCTGATGAAATAGATGAATGTCTGAGAGTTGAAATTGCGGCCGCTTCCTCAGACAGTGACACAGATGAGAAATGGCGAACCATATTCTCCTCTTCTATAAATAAGGAAGACGATGATTCATATTTGGACAGTCTTCAGCTGAGTGCCCAGGAGCTCTTCGTGCAGAAAGTTGATTCGACAGACTTTGAAGAACCAGACGCTAATGCAGAAGAGGTTTTGTTAGATGTTCCACAAACAGAGGAAGTACTGGAACAACCTGACGATACTATTTACTCCCCTGCCCCGACACAAGAGGTCAAATATAACCTTTTAGGCCTCCAAGGTTTGTCCAAGATCTCTGAAGATGAGAGTGAAAATAGTAGAGACGCCAATCATAACCACACCGCCCACGGAGAGCAAATCAATGCAGACCAAAGCAAGAAGCTACCAAAAGACTTCTGTGTCATACAGGAGACGAAGAGCGAGAACGTCAGCACGGAGCATGTAGACTTCCAGCTAGCTCGTAAACAGTGGCGGGAAATGGAGGAGCAAACCCGGAACAGGGTTGTGTTACCGACAACCAAGCAGCCCGTCCTCCACAGCAGCCACAGCTTCATGTACACACCCGTCCGTAACATTGAAAGAATCCACAAGAAATCACATGAACTGGAAAACCTGAATCTGGTTGGGGATTATCCTCACACCCAATTCAGCCCTTGCTCAGAG
The DNA here is from genome assembly GCF_958295425.1 of Solea solea. Lineage (NCBI taxonomy): Eukaryota > Metazoa > Chordata > Actinopteri > Pleuronectiformes > Soleidae > Solea > Solea solea. The sequence continues at coordinate 1,308,085 of NC_081134.1, read as the reverse complement.
GATTCTGGTCTGGATGATTCCAGCTACAGGTCTCCTTATGATGACCCAGAAACCCCAATTGAAAGAGAGATTCGCTTATCGATGGAGAGAGAGGAAAACTTCCGGAGAGAGCGGGGTTTCTCCAGGATGGGCAAGTCAACCGATTGTGCTCCATCAAGAGGTATCCCCAGATCCATCAGCACTCCACTTACGCCCTCATTCATCATCTCCTCCTCACCCACTAAGGAACCACTGAAACATGAAGTGTCAGCAAACAATGTCATTATCCTTGAACCCAACAACGATTTCACCTCCAGCCCCAGACATGGAAAAGACAACATGACGGCCCGCTCCGGTGAGTGGCGTTCCGAGGACCACAGTTCCAATCTCATCATCCTGGAGACGTCTAATCTGATTATCCGCAGTGCCTCAGATTTCTCCATCAACAAAACATACGAACAGCCCCAGGAGAAAATGTTCCTGAACAACCCCTTTTTCAAGCTGCGCTCAAGAAGCACCATGTCACTGGTGGATGAAGAGATTAAGATGGTGAAGCAGAGGGAGGAAGAGCTGAAGAAAGAGAGAGCCACCCTGTACGGTGAAGACAGGTTCGACACAGACAGACTGTTGTCAGGTCACATGGACAGTTTGGCTTTTGACACTTCAGGTATGTCTGAGCACAACACAACACTTTATTCTGCTGTGAGGTCTTAGATTGAAGCTCATTAAGATCTGTGGACTCTGTTTTATCTAAATCACCAGATAAGTGCAAGTCCTCGCCATCGTCGCCAATGAAAACAAGCCACAGGATGGATCGCTCTGCTTTGTCCTGTGATCACAGAGTGAGCACTTTCCTCTTTTAAATCTTCATTTACATTTTATTTTTTTTACACCTCATTTCAAAAGTTGTAACATGGGTGGTAGGTGCAGGCCCTTTGTTACTTAAACTGACCTGTGCTGACCAGAGGTGAGTAGAGGAGCCAAAGAAATGACTCAAGTAAAAGTACTGTTACTTAACAATTTCTCAAGTAGAAGTAAAAGTACTCATGAAATAATAATTACTCGAGTAAGAGTAAAAAAGTATGCAGTGAAAAGACTACTCAAGTACTCAAGAGTACAAGTACTGAGTACACAAACGGTACAAAATAGACACAATATAATATAAAACAGCAATGTTCAAATTAAGATATGTTAAATAACAATATTTTAAATAAAACAATAAATACGGTCTTTATAATAAAATAAATCACCTTTGAACTAAAACAATAACATATTCATTATTTGGGAAATTAAATATATCACCGGTTAACTAAAAGTACAATAAATTCGGATTATCCAATTCAGATACATCGGCACGGTAAAAGTATTGGTTGGTCGCTCAGCTGAAACAACTGAAACCCAGAGACAGGAGACCAAAACCCAGAGACCAGAGCCTCGGTGTCAGACACACTAAACAACGAGCCGCTGGTGTGTTTTAAGTCCACTTGGAGCCGAAATCTGCGGCTAACAGCTAAGTGGCTAACAGCTGAGTCACATGACAACACTTGACATAGCCAACAGGGAGAGAAATAGATCGCACATGTAATAAAAAAGAAATAAATAAAATAAAGTAACGACCGCCACTTAGCCACAATGGAACGGCGTAAAAGTACCGTTCTTTCTTCAAATATATACTCAAGTGAAAGTAAAAGCATGTTGCAGTAAAACTACTCGTAAAATTACAATTCATCCAAAAAGTTACTCAAGTATATGTGACGGAGTAAATGTAGCACGTTTATTAGCCACCTCTGGTGCTGACACAGGCAAACACTCAGGGGCAGGTGTAAATGAGTTGCCCTCAGGCAGACAACACGCTCCATTTTTGTCAGGAAGAGGTGATGTGAATAATATCTCTGTATGCACTTAGTTATTGTCACTCTTGTTGATCTTGTATTTCCACACCATCTTGATTATGTTGGGCACAAGAAAAAAACAATGGTAGGATTGAGGCAGACAGACAGGAAACAACCCACAGCAGGCAGCTGGCTGTGAAAGGAACAGGGGATTAGAGTATTATTATTTATATTGAGTGGCATTTGAAACAGTCCTCATGTTCTGCAGCGTCTTATTAGAAGTCATTGCAGAATATAGTTCAGGTGTTGGATAGAATTGGAGATGAATGAGTCAGGAGCCGTGTGCACTTAACACACACACACACACACACACACACACACAGACAAGTCCACAATCCATCAGCCCAATGTAACTGCATTATATATCCATATTTATCATTTAAAGCTGCAATCTGAAGGTTTAGCTGCTGCTGCTGTTGTTGTTGTTGATGTTATTCTTCTGCCTCTGTTATGTCTTAATGAACAGAACAGAACTGATGTAACATTATGTGTTTGATGCTCAGTGAACTGAACTGACTGATGGAGTGTTTGTGTTTACAGCATCAACACAAGGGCGAGACAAACTCACTCCGAACTTTTCCTGGGCGTCTCTTTGTGTTTCATTGTCATACTCCAACCATTTTACAAGACATGACATAAAAACACACAGAGAGAGTCCTGTGGAGCATTGTGGGAACTCATTTTCAATATTTGTTTGGATTTATAAGTGAGGCACTTTAGATTCAATTTTCTCTAAATCTAAAGTGTTCCCTGACAAAAACAAAGCTCGTTGAAGTGATTTGATTTTCCCACCTTGTGTCAAATAACCTGACAGACCCAACCATTCACACAATGAGACAAAACTCCCTTTTAACAGGAACAACCAGACTCAATAGATAAGGAGGACGTGGAGGAAATAGTTTAACATGAAGTAAACAAGTTTGTTTTTCATCAGTTTCCAGAGGTCTACACAGCAGGAAGACGTAAGAGTGCCATGGCTCTGCGCTGGGAGGCCGGCGAGTTTACAAAGAACGACTGAAGAGGAACGAGTCAACAGTTTGCCATATTAGGGCGTTTAATGTCAGTGTTGTTCTCATTCAATTTAAATTAAGTATTGCAATTGTTTGTTTCATGTTGTGACATAACAAACTGCTTCTGTGATGCTTTCGGCAAGAAAAATAATGTCTGTGGCCACATGTGGACTGTAACATTAACAGGGGTAACGCTTGATACTGTTTCCAGGTGTTACCCCCGCACTTGTCTTTATTATGTCTAAAACAACATTCATATGTGCAAGGCTGCTGGTTTCAGCTGTTATTAGGCTACAGTGTCTTCTCTATGTAGTTGTAGTGTTTATTACAAGAGTGAGTGAAACTGTGCCAACACACACTAAACTCCATTTTTAACCCTGGTAAATGAATAAGGTGTCAATCCTATAATTAGTGACAATCTACAGAAAGACCAACAAGGCCGTGTTATCACCTGATGTATCATGCAATAATATTCAATACTGTCCTTACAGGTGGATCATCTGCAGAAACTGAACCTGCCTGTGTGTTCTGCTTCCTGATTGGGCCTTTATTATTACAACATAAATACAGTAATCACACAGTTGTTGATTAATATAATGTGGTGTCGTGCAGTTAAAAATAATATCACACACTGACAGAGTGAATGAGACAAATCAGTCGCCCACAGTGACGACGTATCCTGATACAAACTGTAACAGAGTTTCCAGAGAGTGGCTCTCGAAGGATTCTGAGGAGATACAGTTTCATGATGATTATTATTTAATGCCAGAGAGATTGCATCATAACAACTTGTTATGTGTTAGAACTCTAAATAACTGGGTTGAGATTATATTTAGCGTCTCGTTTGGTCAGCGGAAACAATAAATTCAAAAACCGTCAGTGTATAGAGCTCCAAACCTAGGTAATGCCTCTGACACGCCCCCTGACAGGAAACAATGCAGTCCATCCCATAGACGTGTACAGTAGACAGAACATATGTCTGAAAACTTGACTGTTTTCATCATCAAAGTTAAGAGATGGTGGATAGATGTTGTGATAAGGAGAGAGTCAAGTGTGGTCCTGGATCATCAGTGTCATGTAAATAATTGATGTGTTAACGTTGCCGTGCAGACTTGTATGTCAGTTACACTGAGTCCGTTATTAACAACAAACAACACACAACAAAATCCATCGCTTGTGTTTGTTCCCGTCTCTCTCTCTCGTCTTCTTTCGCTCATAGCAGTGATTCCCCGCCTCCATCTCGCTCATCTGGATTGAGCATGCGCGTTAAAGCATGCACGCTGTATCCATTTATTTATTTGGTTATTTAGTTATTTATTTAATTTAATTAATAAACCTATTCGAACAAGTAAGAAACCACAGAAACACGGATCGAATGACGAAAATCAAATGAGCATAAAGTGAATAAAGAGAGTGTGTGATTATGACATCATTAGACGTCAGTGTAGTGTATTGTTGTCTACACAGAAACGCAAGGGTGGCTTTTCAGATTAGCGTTTCAGTGCTGTACCGTTTATGTGTGGTTAAATCTAAAATGCAGATTCCATACAAAACTTTAGTGGATTTAATTCCCAGGTCTGAACAGCTGAGTAATGGTTCTATCTGTGGACCATGTCACCTTTAACTGGAAGGTTCCATCCCCACTTCCTGTCGTCTACATGTCAGTGTGCATTGCTTGTAGTTATGATTGGGTTTGAATGATGTGATGGAAAAAATGTGACTATTGCATTTAAAAAGAAGTCGATCTTACCTGCTGTCTTACAGTAAAGTCAAAAGTGCTTGGAAGACAGAAGACGTTGTTGCTGCGTGTTGGACATATTTATATATATATATATCGAAGTCTTTGCTCAACTTTTCTGGACTTTGTAACTGTTTTTAAATGAGATTTAAAAACATATTTTGATGTTATTGTCTTGATGAAGTAGACGCTACATTGCTCAGTGTGTATTGCATTTCCGTACGTTGCTTTTTTCTGCCGTCATTCATGTTTCAGGGTGAGCAATAAGAGCAAAGCTGTCCCAGCACAGAGAGGTGATGACATGAATGCGTCCGCGCAATATACCAACCACACGATACACAGATACACAGAGGATACATTTAAATATGCATTTAAGAATCATTTGAGTTGTCTCCATGTGATTCCTTACAACCGGTGTTCAGACAATCCAATAAGAACAGTGCTGCCTCAGACGACATCGAATGTTGACATCCTTCATCTTAAATGTCATGTCAGTGCTGAGGAAATGACGCATAAAAATCAGATGACAATAGATTTTATTCTTTATATAAAAGCCCTATAAAAGAATGTTTACTTATATAGAGTGAGACTAGAGTCTGTATATACTTGTACATGTGCAATCATATTCTAACACTACTGTCAGGTTCTTATGATGTGATAGGATTCATTTTATTTACTGACACTAATTACTTTTCTATGTAGTTCACGCTGAGATGAATTCTGCAATCACATGTTTTCTTAACTAAAAACAGATTTTAAAAAGGCAATATTTCATAAAATTCACAAAGCCTTGATATTAGCGGTGACTCTTAAAAGCAGCTTTTATGATCTCGATGCGTCCCTCACCTTGAAATGCATTGTTTTCCGTTCCATGTTTGTATGCTTCATTGTTAAAGTAGAGCTTACAATTCGCAACCATGACTTGCTGTGAAATGCCCCTGCCTGGACATTTGAGACTGGGGCATTCACCTCATCTTCATCTTCATCTTCATGCAAGTGCTGAAGAGATTAGTGCAACAATAAAAGATTAAATGTATGAAAACAGTGTCTGGCTTCTTTTATTTAGTTGATTACCACACTTTTGTATGTTATAGTTTAACCTGAGGAGGAAAGAAAAGGTCAAACTGGAAAACAGTTCAAGGGTTTATCATAATAACTATGTACAGACAGACTGGTTGATTGATTGATCGATTGATTGATTGGTTGGTTGGTTGATCAGTTGATCGATCTCAGACTGGGAAATTGTCGAGTGTGTGTGCAGTCTGCAGTCTTACCATTAGATGTCACTAATTATTACACACTGAACTATGTAACACAACATTAAAGACAGTGCAGATGATGAATTGATGATGAATTGAAATCATAAACTTGCAATAGCTTTTATAAATGCTGACAGGAAGCCTGTGTTCCCTATGATGAAAACTATAAGCACCACGTTCTTGAGTTGTGGAATCTGAAAAGAAATGACATTAAAGAATCAATGTAGAGAATATATAGATATAAAATATAAATAACAGATAAGGTAAATAAGTCTCACCTCCCTCTGCTGCCCCGTCTCAGTGTGAGGACACAACATATGTTCTTTGTCATCATTGTCATCGTTTCCTTTGGACAAATGTAGTTTTTTTACTCATGTGTTTTTGTTAAGGTGATCATTTTTATACAATCACAGATTCACCTTAAATATGGTCTTACTTCCTTCCTCTAGCCTTCTCTCTGCTAATGAGTTCATGTTAGGTCTTAAAAGACCGTTACAGGCGGTTGACATTTCACAAGCACTTACACCTACACCCTCCTCTCTTCTCTACACACACAGACTGTAATAATGTTTCCTGACTTCATTCTTAATGCAACAGAACAATTGATTGCAAATGATTGATTATTTTAATTAGCACAGAGACTCACAGCTAATTGAAACAACTGCAGCTGTTTATTTCAGGGATTAAGAGCTCATCCAAAGTGAGCAGGAGAGAAAATGAAAAACTAATCAATAAAAGTGCACAGTTGGCATGGAGGCAACTGCACACAGGTGGCAGTGATGGTGGGTGGGATGCCAGTGAGGGATCATGCTGAATCCTGCTCTCACTGTCACCACCGCCATGTGTTAAAGCAGCATTATATAACTATTGTACCTTCAAATAGTAAAATAATCTTAAATGGTTAGCATAGTAACTTTGTGTTGTAACGTTGTGACTTTCTGGCATAATCCTAAATACTGTCCGAGAAGGAAATCACCAGTTCTGCTGCAAGAGTGCAAGATTTACTGTGGGAGGAGAGTCAGTCTGACTATAAACAGACAGACAGACAGACAGACAGAGAGAGAGAGAGACAGACAAGAACGAGCTGTGGATGTGCACTGCAGCTGTGTGTTGAAAAATCACTCAGCTCATCCAAGTAAAAATAGTGTGTGAAAATAGGTTTTATTTTCTTCTTCCCTTATTTTACGATTCAGTTTCACTGATAATCTTCAACAGATTTTCTTCACAAATATCTCGTGTGTTTTCAGGCTTCAGTTACTTTTCATTGACAGTAAATAAGGACAGTATGTGAGAGGTGGGACTATGACATCATGGCTTGTCTACATGCAAATGCAAGAGTGGCATCTGGGAGCTGTTTTTCAAAAAATGCTATTTCAGCTCTCCTAAAACCCAAAACCCTGTGTCTGTGTGGACGGAACACCAATACAAAAAACTATGCATATTCACCTACATCCTTATCTGTGTGGACAGACTCTTAATCACTCAGACTCAGATAATAACCACAGACGACGCTGCAGAGGACGCTGCTGACATCAGGCAGGGTGATGCTAGTATGACATATGAGATATTGTGTTTGCCTGAAGGAGCTTACCTGTGTTTCTGAGTGTGTAGGTGTGGATTAGTAACAGGAGATCTGTGAGCATGATCCACAGCAGCCAACCAGTCAGCACTGCAGGAGACCAGGGACTGGGTAAGAGCAGAGCCTGCTGAGCAACACCCAAGAACACACACACCACTGAGAGGGAGGGGGGGAGAGAGAGGGAGAGAGAGACAGAGAGAGACAGAGAGAGAGAGAGGAGGAGTCAGTGTTTGACCTGCAACAAACATTTAAGTCATGGGAAACACGATGCATTATTCTGTACTTTACTCATATCACCATTGAAATTATGGGGTGCCGTTTGTAAAGCAGCACATGCTGAAAATAACTTCAACATTTTGTCACAGTTAAAGGTTAAAAGAAAAGTTTAAGGTCATTGAGTGCTTTTGTTAAGTGAGTTCCTCTTGTGTGTTAACAAAGTTTTCTCCACATGATTACTTGTTAGTCGTTCTTACTGGCAAGTATGTGGAGCACACTGCCTGCTCCGAAGTGCAGCCAACTGAAGATGATCCTCCTGCCAAAATAAAGAAACAGCACCCACAAACATCCAGGTTAACATGGACAAACGTATTCATTTAAAAATGCTACTGCAGCTTTTCACGGGACAGAATCCCTGAACTTTAGACAACGATGAGCAAGTGTGAGACTTATTAAAAAGTGGTTTGGGGTCTTACCGGGGGGAGTCTGGGACGGGTCGGAGCGTTGCCATAATTGGCTGAATGACAGACAGAGCCATGACAGTGCAGCCGATGTAGGCGTGAAAGCCTGCGCGCTAAAAGGAAAGAAAACACAGAGTAAGAGTTAGAGTAGATGTGACTTTAGACAGCAGCTCTTATCACATGTTCTCATACAGTACTTTTTAAATGTCATTTGGATTGAAATGATGTGACTCATATGAGCAAGCTGTTAATGACTTTAACTCATGCAACATGTGTTTGTAAATCTCAGTTCGTCTTGTATGAACCTGGTGTAAAAGACCTTTTCACAGTAACCAGTAACATTAACTAAGGTTTCACACTTTGTTTCTGAAAAATGTGTCATTTTAAAAGTGCAAAGGTCTGAAGCCATGATTAGATTTGTTGTTTTTGCATCATACAGTATAATAATAATTACTCAATCACTTTACTGTAACACATCCAGAATATTCAGGAAACATGCAACTCTAATTTCACTGCTGCCTAAGAGCGAGATTTAGCAATGAACATATGCTTAAGATAGCATTCACCTATTGAAGCTGACATTACGGGAACGTTTTGCAGTTTATTTCCTAAAACCCGACCTTTGCAATGCTCAGACCTGCTGTGACCTTTCTTGACAGCCCGCGATTCTCCAGCCTGTGGATTATAGTGTTTGTATTGCAGGGTCTATACTTGAGTTTAGCTTCTACACGTTTCCTCCACATCTATCTAGAATTCAACAGATCAGCATGTATTTTGTGTTTGAGTTTGTCTCGAGAGCTGCAGTTACTGTGAGGAGACAAGACACTGAGCCACGAACGCCACAGAACAGCATGTGACTAATACAACTGAGTCCTTCACACACATGCATGCAGCCCATGGAACACAGTCACAGCAGCACATTGTTCTCAAGAGAAATAAAAGATGATTCCACGGAGATAAAAAGTATCCTGTATGAGTAGAGAATATGAACTGGAACGTCAAGACCTTGATATATATCTATCTATATATCTATATCTACAAATTAGAGATCATAATGAAAAGAGGATAAGACCAGGCCTCCGAGGTGACTGGAATAAAATAACTGTAACATTATGTAATCCATATGAGAACATAAGTGGAAGAGTGATATCTGTATCAAGGACTGGTGAATAGAAGAAGGAAGAAACAACTGGATGTGTGATATAATAAATAACTACCAATTCATATACATAAAGAATGTTGTAAAATTCTTTGTTAGACCTAAATTTAATAAAAGATCATTATTGTTTTACAGCAGCCCATGTGGGTCAAACATATTGTATAAAATATTGTATAAAATAAAATAAAACTCCCACAGTCCAAAAACATGCAATATGAGGATTAGGTAAATTGGACACTCTAAATTGAATGGTTGTTTGTCTCTATGTGTGTGTGTGTGTGGCCCTGCGGTGTTCTTTTGTTACTGCCTTTAAAACCATTAACATGTATTTAAAAAGAATGACATTTCCAATGAGTGTCTTATAATTACAAACAGTTAGAAAACCAGTTAGAAAACATTAGATTCAGCATGTTAGGACTTTCAAAGTTAGCTTGCCTGTGAACAGAACTATTCCTCAAAGAATTAATATAAGAGTGGGAGGTCACTCACAGAACTGTATCATCCCAGCAGGTAAAAAAACACCTGTGCAAAGTACAGCGCCATCTTTGTGTAACTTATTTAATCTATTCATGTCTGAATGTACTTCTACACTAAAGATACAATCTGAGATCCACCATCATAAGAACAAACCATGACAATGAGATGTGTCTGCAACAATAATTACTAAGAGCCTGTTAGACAGATGGAAGGACAGCTGGGGTTACAAACTAACACACACACACACACACACACACTTACCTTGCTCCACCCCCTCCTGTATATGAAAGGCAGGCTGAAGGCCACACTTGTTAGGACCACAGCCAAGACCATCAGGGTTCGATGGAACTACAGAGACAGAGAAAGGGGAGATTTGAAATACTGGATAAAGACTGGATCACCATCATGTTAGACAGAGACAGAGACAGAGAGACAGGGACAGAGAGACAGAGACAGAGAAAGGGGAGATTTGAAATACTGGATAAAGACTGGATCACCATCATGTTAGACAGAGACAGACAGAGACAGAGACAGAGACAGACAGAGAGACAGAGACAGAGACAGAGAGACAGACAGAGACAGAGACAGAGACAGAGACAGAGACAGACAGAGACAGACAGACACAGAGACAGAGAGACAGACAGAGACAGACAGAGATAGTAGTAAACAAAGATGCTCATGATGAACATGTACTGGTGCTCTCACCTGAAACCACGGCCTTTTCCCCAGCAGTGTCGTGTGAAGCCAAAAGTATTTGTAGTGACGAGCGATGATGACGGCTGTGCTCACTGTCCACATCCACGCAGTCAGCATTAATACACCTGAGTGGACACATTTGAAGCTTATGAGCTAGTCAGCAAAATACAGTTGGTTGGATTCATTTTTCATAGTTAGTGTGGAAGGTTTCAGCCCTTGACTCATATTTGCTGGTGCATTGAAGAACCAATTGTTTTAGTCTGGAGGAAAGATGGGAGCTTGTGTATGCATGTGTGTTGATTACCGATGACTTAACAGCAAGAGGAGGAAGGATGCCTTCCCCTTGAAACTTGATGCCTTGTCTGTGGGCACTGGTTTTACGACTTTAGATCTGGCCAGATACAAACAGGTACTGGTTTCAGAGCAGGATAAGACCAAAACAGCTTTCTGTGTGGTCTTTTTGAATGGAACCATAGCTGTATTTGCATCTTACTTTACTTTGTAGAGGGTTTCTCAAAGTCGGCTGGCCCTCTCCATAACCATGACCACGTCAAAGAAGGGACAAGGACAGGCATTGGGTTCTGCAGGGAGTGTGAGCAGAGTTTCTAAAGTCGGTTTCTGCTCTGGTGCAGATATCTGAAGGGGAATGTCTCGGAGGAAGACCTTAAATCAGAGACCTTGAGACACCTGGGACATGGCCAATGGAATGGTTTTTCAGGCTTGGTGTCCCCAAGCGCATCAACTCAGACCAGGGTAGGAGCTTCAAGAGTTCCTTGATCCAACAATCTTTGGCGCACACAGCCAGCATCCAGGAAACAGGACTGAGCCTCCTGTCTACCACAAGTGGTTCTCCTACAATACCACACCTCACCAGTACCAGTGAGTCCGGTCGGGAGAAGAGGCTCCCTGTGAACTTTCCTTTATGCAAAATGTAGAGTAACTTAGTCGATATTGGAACCAAATGTCAGAACCAACCATGAAACTTGATGAGCAGCGGGGAGCGAGAGCCAGTAAGATCCACTGGAGGTCCAGTAATCAATTGCTGGTTGGTGGAGATGAGAGGCTGATAATCGTGTCTGTGGATTAAACCTGTGAAGCACAAAGTTTTAACATCGACGCTGAACCGTTTATACACATCTTAACACAAGAATATTCACATTCACTTGGACTAACATTGTGTCCCTGCTGCTGTAGATGAGGAAACTATGCTATTCTCAGTGAAGTGACTCACTAAAAAAGTCCCACTGATGACGTGATGAGTCACACACACACATACACATGACCTGAGGTGTGGAAAAGAAGAAAAAAGACAAATGTTTCATCCTCTAAAGTTTTTCCATGAACACAACAGAATCAGACCCAGGAGACCGACACAGACAGCCCAGTCATTTAGGAGGAATATGAAAGTCACAATAATACGTTTGAAAAGATCAATAATAATATAGTGAGGAGGTCTATTTCATCAAATATCTGCAAATATCTGGTGTTGTGGTCTCTGTGTCCAGTAAGGTCCACCCACCTTCATCAGCCACGTATCATCATCATCATGCTATTCTAGTTCCATCACATGTTTAATTTAAAGCTTTAAGTGTCTAACTTATAAACTTATTCATTTCTATTCAGTGATTATTCAGTGATTTCTTTAGTGAAAAAGGCAAGAAAGAAGCACAACAGCAGCATTACACTGAACATGTGGGATGACTGCAACAGGTTATTATTATGGCTGAAATCCCCAAAAAAGCTGTTTGATGGGATAAATGCCTCGAGCAGCTGAGGGGTGGGGGGTGGTATTCACGCTGAATACCTCAAGGGGGCGACAGATGTTATGAAGTGGAGCTTTAATAATAATATAGTTGTTAATTTAATATTGAACACTTCCAGATAAATAAGAGGTTTCACTCTTACTGTGGTGAGAGCTACCGTTTGCCATAAAGAGGTAGTAGCTCTGGTTTAAGGTGAACCTATTAGAAAGGATGATGTTTCTATGGAAACGGCATTGGATGACACCATCAGCGAGCCTCCAGGACTGACCCCACAGATTGTCCTGAAACATAGAGGTCAGCACTGAAAATCTGCAGTGTGCAATCTTTGAGTGTGTGTGTGCGTGTGTGTGTGCATGTGTGTGTGTGTGTGTGTGTGTGTGTATGTACCTCTGTTGCCAGCTCAGGGTGTGTTCTTCCAGAGACGTATGCAGCACTGATGGTAACTCTGCCCCCATCATTCACACAAAGGTAAACATCATCATTTCCCTGCAAGGGCACAAACGTCTTGTTACGTTCATTACAGTGACATGTTGCCCTGTGTCCTTTCAGGGATGTTCATAAATGACTGAATGAACTGTTTTCTAAGTAGCATTAGCAAAAGGCAACATTTGCATCTCTCTTTTTGAATAAAACACTTTATTCATTACAACTGAAACAGAATCACAAGGATAATGGACCCACATTTATTACACCAGAGGTCAGAGTTCACTTTTCCTGTGCTTTAGTTAAAGGGTCAGTTCAGGTTTTGAAGTGTGGGAGTATAAGATAAAAAAAAAAAAAAGCTGTTTAACATTGAAATCAAGCTGCAACACATTATATAATGCAATATAATGCACCTGGACACCTGTAGAGATACTGTATTGATCTGAATTAAAACCGGTTGAAACATATCAGCAGAGGTTTTGGGATCTAAAGTGAAAGAATTGCATATTTTAGATTTGTTTTTCACAGTGATACACAAACATACGTACAGGTAGTATATTTAAAGTCATGTCACAAACTGCACCTTTAAGGTAAAACCCTTGGCAGTGATAACAGTGTAGTTTGCAGAAAGCAGGTCATGATAAAACTCACCATCCATTTATCCAGAGATAAGGCCGCAGCCACGTATCCTTCAGCGGGTCCACTGAGTTCAAACATGACACTCTGTCCTGCTTCATCAGTGGTCAACGACAGGAAGAAGCAGTGTGGGTCTGAGTCTGGGTGACAGCCCACTGGGTCTCTGAGGCAGGTTTTACTGTGGCCACACCCCACTGAAGTGAACTGAGGGGAACACGGGAGACTCTTACTCCTGCTGACTGTGCTATCACCGAGCATTGAAGTGAATGTAAAGTAACAGGAACATCAACCACTCTTACAAAGACATTTTCCTTTTAAAAGCCACCATTTTGTGAAGATTCTGAAACTCAATGCTCTTTTATTATATGTTAGAATATTAAATACACACTACGACATGATGACAGGTGTTCATTGGTGCTAATCTGTTTATGAACTAGAAAACAAAGTTTTGGTCAGATACTGACCAGTGGGGGCGGAGCAGAGGAGCTGGTGGTTAGAGAAGGTGAGTCAGTGAATGGAGCCGCAGTCCCTCCTCCTCTCAGAGACACCACAGGACCTGGAATCCTCACCCAGTACACCTTATACTCGTGCACCACGGTCGCACTGCAACAACAACACAAACGGTGAGCCACACTCTCCATCACTACTACAGAGATAATTCAAGTGATAACATGTCAGATAATCAAAGTTGTGAAGAAAGCAGTTAATTGTTGTTTTATATTGGATTAACTGTGGGACGTGTCTCTGCGTGTGTGTTTGCACAGTGCATGATGATTTGATCGATATGTTCATGCTGCATGTAACAAGTTTATCAAAGGAGACTCTAAATCTCCCTGCAGTTACAAATAAAGTGACTTGATTTGACTTCAGTCCTGATGATGGTTCCAATCATGCGTGTAAACCTGTGGCTGCGTGGGCCAAACTTAGCTCCTGCTGTGGTGTCATGCAAACTCACAGAAATTGGACGCTCAGTGGAGGCTCCTGTGGTGACTTCCACACCGCCTTAATGCAAGTCTTTCTTGTACTGCTCCTGTGACTCACACCAGATCCCTTCAAGTGACCACACACATACACACATACAGTATGTTGATACATACTGAGGCAGCACCTGCTTACGTCTCGTTTTAACTCATGCATACTATCATTATTATTATTATTACTATTATTATTGATATTATAATAATACTCATTACATACAGTAAGTAATTATATGGAATGAAAGGGGAACAAAGGCAGTGGACAGTGGAAACAGGAAACAATAAACATATTCATGTCTTCATGTCAGTCATGTTGACACACCACTCTGTACTCTAAGTACATATCACGGATCAGTATTTAACTGAATCGGACTCATTATAGATCACAGACATTACTTCTGTTTACCTGTGTGTGGCCACACTGTAGCAGCCGAGACTCATGAGGGTCAGTCAGCATGAAGAACCCTACGGCTGGGGAGTCTAATGTCCCAGCATCTCGAGCTTCCATTAGAAAGCCCTTGAAGAATGTAGGCTTACTGGAGGCCACTTGTAAAGACACTGTGGATGAAGATGAAAGAAACATGAGATGATGTGTCTCAGCAGCCTCTAAAGTGAAAGACTAACGTTAAAGAGTTAAAGTTGCTTTTATTATATAGTGCTTTTGTAGTCCATTTCTGTCAGTGACAATAATAACATCGCCAACAGCAGAAATCACCAGGGGTCTGTGATCTCTTCACAATAGATTTGCTGGTTTCTCTCCGTCAAACAGCTTTGTGTAAGTTTGTGTCACTTATGTCGCTCACGCTGCCACTCAGAACTCCTCAGAGAAAATGTGTGTTTTTAGCTCACAGAGAACAAGAGCTGCTCGTCCTCCATCTGTTTAGGATTTGTGAGCACACTCAAAGTTTACGGCGAGGCATCTGTCCATTAATGATGGATTATATGACTTGGTATTTTGCTTAAAGGATGTATTGGTTGGCTTTGCAGTTTTTTCATTAATATTCCAGCCAAGTTGTATGTACATAAATGCAAGCCTCTGTTTGGAGGGAAGTCGAGCTCTACAGTACTTTGTCTACCTCCTGTTTTTTACTTAACCATGACTGAACAACTCATGTAATGTACATAATTATGGACACAGTGCATACTTTGTTGTTTTATTAATCTTATTGTGCTAAAAGAAGAAAAAGGAGGACTTTTCAAACTACTAAATTCTAGATATAGAAAGAAATTATATATTTCTTTGACAAATAAGAGAAAAAATCAACACAAAGACACAGAATTAAAACTGAATGTTGTCTTTCAAGTTGAACAACTACCTGTGATGTTGTCTCCTGGACTGAATGTGGATTTGTCCACAGTGATATTGTATGGAGGAGGGTCTGGTCTGGGCTGGTGACCATGCTGAGGCACCATGTCTCCACAGGCAACACTTACCTTCCCATTACTGAAACCTGTGACTGGAGCGACACTCCTCATCAACAGTGTCAGCAGGAGGAATAAACAACTCATCACTGACGCCTTCAGCAAAGACAGAGGAAATAAAGTCACTTACGAGATCTGTAGAGAACTAATCACCATCTTTTCTCTCCACGTCGCCCTCTGAATTTTTCCAAATAAGATCTAGAGGTTGTATTTAACATTAATATAAATCTCTTATAATACTGCTGTGTTTTTAAATGATCATGTGAATCTAAAGGTGCATCACTGCCCTGTGAAATCATGTGGGAGGTAAAAACAAGAACAGGTAAGATGTTATGTTTTAAGGTAAATGACTTACAACTAAAAACATGAAAGTAGCTATGTACAGTAATTGTTATTTACATGTTGCATCATTGTGTTGTTTATTTCTTTGGTACAGTGTGATTTTAGAGGATCATGGTATAGTCAGCCTTTTTTTCTCTTTTACTCTTGGAGATCTATGTATATTTGTATTTTCTCACAAAATAAAGTGAGTTCATTATGTATTTCATTTACATGTAAAATGTGTGCCACAGTATAATCAGTCTCTGCAGATCCAGCTGAGTTCAAAGGCCTCACTGAGATAACAGTTTATGTCTCTGTGAAACTGAAGTCAAAGTTGTGTTCAGGGAAACACCGTAACTAATGAATGAGATGTGGATCACAGAAACAAGACAAAATAATGAATGAACTATATATTTGTTTATTAAAGTAGAAGAAAAGAAGAAGGAATTAAGCAATTCAAAGTAAGTTTGCTATTTCAGATAGAAACAATGTTTTGAAGTCCAATCTTGCTGTCAAATAAATCAATATTTAAGTGATCAATTGTTTCCTGTTTAGAAAATGTACCATTATTTTTGAGCATTCATACTTTTTAATTGAAGGAAATGAAGATACAACTACAGTAGAATGTCTGACTCTTTTAAAACATAGTCATTTTTCAGAGTTTCGTCTTACCTCCTCCTCCTCCTCCTCCCTGTGTTGCCTGTGTCTCTGTGCATTTCCTTCCTGAGATTAACTAAACTAGTCCTATTGCCCTTCAAAGGGCGGGGCCTCTTTTGCCTTCACTGCCCATGAAAGATAACTGTAAATATGAATCCTTCTTCTAAAATCATTTGCAGCACGCTGTACACTCAGAGGCACAATACTGCCCCCACAGTTCATCCTTCTTCATTGCAGTTCACAGTTCACAGCAGTGTCAACTCCTTTCCTCAATCTCTGTATCACAGTTCAAAACTGTCCATCATTCTTCTTTTCTCGTCCTCATTCTTCAATCTCTCTGGATTCCTCCTCTCATTTCCTCATCTCTTCAAACTTCTTCATCACAGTTTGAAGTTCTTTATTTCTGATCAAACAGTTCAGAGCTCACATACTCTACTATTACCATATACTTTCCCATTGCTTATTCTTTCCTTTGATTCCTTTGTATTCTTCAATCCGCTAAGTGTCAAAGGTTTAGGAACAGCTCTATTGTTGTGAAACCATTGCTACTATACATCGCAGGCTGTAACTCATCAATTTTATTTCCTGCTTCTCCCAAACAAGGTGACCGTGCCATTCAAACAGACAAGTGTACACACACACACACACACGTGATTGGAGTCACATGACTGCTAGCCGACAGTGAATGAATTAGATATTAATATGACTTAAACTTCATGAGTCATATACACCATTAAAGGCAATGGCATATCAGAATATAAATAGTATATATATACTGTATATATATATATATATATATATATAAACTTTTGAAACAATTAGACAAGCCTAAAAACATTTACAATTCCAAACAGTATATTTTTCAACACCGCATACAGTACTGCTGACTACCTGGACAGCCAGTCATTAGAGGCATAATAATGCTGTGCTGCCATCATGTGGCAAAGACTATCACCTACACCATTTCTGCAGCTTACACACGGTCTGTTGTCGTTTCCACAGAAACAGTCTCTTGTTACCTGGTGCAGGTGAGAGCAAGTGGAGGCAAACAACAGAGCTACAGGAAGGACAGGAAACAAACATGAACACTTTCTCCAGGTAAGAGTGACTACTATTATGTTTCAGTAATCTCATCACGCAATGCAAACATTGACAGGGTTCTCCTGATATGTGTTAGCCGGGATGTTCAGGTGAAGAGCTTGGAGCAAACAGTGAAACATGCTGAAAAGCACCTGGGTGAGATCTGCTCCCTGTTGGGCTCCTACACCAGGAAGACGGCGAAGCTGAGAGACAAGGCAGACTTGCTGGTCGCTCAGATCTTTGACTTCTCCGGCACAGAAGGACCTGAGCTCCAGGTCGGACTGAGGAACCTGGCAGAGGATCTGGCCATGGTTCAGGATTACAGACAGGCTCAGGTATTCATTCTACGCTATGCTCTACTGTAACAGGTGAGCACAGACTCTTTAACACAGGGTTAATGATTGACTGTTGATGATTGTTCCAGGTAGAGAGACTGGAGACGAGAGTTGTTGCTCCTTTAAAAGGGTACGGAGACATGATCAAAAATAAACGGGTGAGTTTGGATAAAGTTTGTGTGTTGTTATATATCTGTTATATATCTGCAATAGGCTGTTAGTTGACTTCCATAAGATTTCCATATTTACATTAAAGTAAAAAGTGACATTTCTTTAAAGGTTTGGTTGTATAATAAAAGAATATCTGTGAAGTAAATCATGAAACCAGTGAACACACATGTATTTAATTACTTTTTACTCATGATTGCACAACCTGTGCTGCGTTTGTCATGTGAGGAAATGTTGTTTTGCTGTGTCCTCTGACAGTTTGTGTCTTTCAGGTAGATCTGAAGAAGTTTAACACGGATCTGAACCGAGAGATGAAGGAGCTGGAAAAACTGGGAAGAGTCAGACTGAGGAACCCCGCTGACCGCCAGAGCATTGTATCCTTCATTCATTTTATTTGAACAAAAAATAAATAAAATAAATGTATTTCCCGTTCATTGATCCTTAAATACTATAAGTAAAAAAATTATATTTGGATTTTTTTTCTTGACCAAAACTCTCAGTCTCAGGTTAAGTACATGTGTTATGATTATTTCACAAATATCATCACATCATTTACTCTTTCAGCAGCTCATGCAGATGGTGAGGGTTAAAGCTTTGTCAGTGCTGTTTGTGTTTAATAACAGGCTGAAGTCAGTGCCCAGAAGGCTTCCAACAATGCTCAGCGCAGTGTCAAACAACTCGAGGAGACCATCTCGGACTTCCAGAGACAGAAACTGGAGGATATCAAAGTCAGTGTCTCACAAACACACACACTGGAACAATTACAGGTGAAACATCAATGTTTCAAACTACAAACACTCTTTGCTGTATGTGTTTGGCAGAGGATTTTCATGGACTTCATTACAGTGGAGATGCTCTTCCATGCTAAGGCTCTGGAGGTCTATACACACACATACCACAACCTGGAGGCCATGAACATTGAAAAGGATCTGGAGGTGTGTCATTTTTGATGTAACTGTAACAAACACTAACTGCTCTCCACCAAACAGCAGATAGAATCAAGTTAGTCAGTTATACGTCATATGAAACAGAAACTGCAGGCTCTAATGTGTAACCACATAGTTTCCAAATAAAATAGAAACAAGGGACAGCACCTGCTTTATTTAAAAAAAAGAAAAAATACACATATACTGTATAAAAATGTAAATCTTGTCGGCAGCTGTTCAATGGACGTCTGAAGATGTCTGACTCTCTGCCTGGACATCTGGAAACCCCACAGAGCAGCCAATCGTCTACACTCATGAGCCGCTACCCAAGTTCTCCTGTGTCCTCTCCCAAAGGCCAGAGCCTCAGGCCCATGCTGGCTCCCCCTACTGGACAAAACAGAACACAACAGCACAGCCAGCTCCCTGAGAGAGCTAGGAGGGTGAGCACAAGTAGCTTTGTTTCCATAGTGACAGAGACAGACGGTTTGTGAAGGATGAGGCAGAAAATAGCCGTCATGTGAACCTGACAATTATCACCTGAATTCATTTGCAGGCTCGCAGCATCTTACAACGCCAGAGAGGCATGGAGGAGGAAGAGGAGGAGGAGGAGGAGGACGACGAGGAAGAAGAGGATGAAGAAGAGGATGAGCTGTATGAATCAGAGCTGGAGGAGGATCAGCACATCAGCAGGCAGTCTTATGCTGTTCAATATGCCCAGATGCGCCGATGGCAGCAGTAACAAACATATACATGTACATATACATATACATATACATATACGTGTATATGTACATGTACATGTACATATACACGCAGATAGTTCTAGAGCTGATCAGTGACACATGGTGGTGGCATAGTGCTAAATGTTTGTTGACATTACTGCTGGCTCTGAGATATAGCTTTACAATATCAATAATTTAACAATAATTTAAAAATGTCATATTGTGTTCTTTTAAAATGTAAATTAAAGTGAATACAAGCCATTTGTATAAATCTGGAACATATCATTTCCATTGTATAAATGTGCTTGCTGATTTTATAATGTGTCAAATTAAAATTGTTGCTTCACACAAGTGTTTAAGTTAATTCATATTCTTGTTATTTGGTAAAAATGTCCCTCCCCTGTGTATATGTAGCCCATGTGTACATGTAGTAACAAAATCCCTTTGTTTTATTGTATTTTCATTGTACATTCAGTTCTGAATGAGTTCACCTTTTTGAGGAGCTTTTATTCTGTTAGACGTCTTTTATTTTGACACTAGCTTTTCGCTGTGTTACTTCCTGTTTATTCGCGTCGCTAGAGGCGCTGCTGAGGAGAGGTAAGACTTTAGCGTCACTCCGGTCATTGTTGTGTAAAACACGGTCAAATTCGAGACAGAGACTTGTATATTATTTAGTTTAAGTTGCGATTGTTGGTAAAATGTTAATCTCGTTGTATTAATGTATGTTTTTATTGAGTACAGTACTTTAGCAGTTTGTTAGCCGTAGCTCATAAGCTAGGCTACTGGTGCGCGCAGGTGGTTTTTCACGCTTCCGCTGTTTTCTTTATTTTCTTTAAAATGCGCACGTGATACCAGAGCGTGAGAAGTTGCTGTACAGACATTATTGTATGTAATCTCCCTGTTTGTCATTTTTATTACTGTACATTGATTTAATCAGTAAGTTAGACTTTTGTCATTTATTTTCATACACATAAGGTGTATTACTGTTTATTGTAAGTTCATATTAATTCATAAAAATACTAAAAATGCTGCTGGTGGGTGGAAAATATAACCGTGAATTTAACATTGTAATCAGTCCTTCCCTTCTTATCCGGCCAACTATGCTGCTGCGTTCTCTCTACATACACATTAAACTGTAGGATAATTGTACACACACACACACACACACACACACATACACATACATACACATACATATCATTAAGATAAAGCATCTTTTTCAGTTTATTTAAATAACCATATTCTTAGATGTTATGGTATCTAATTCCAGTTTAAATCTTGTTAATCGTCAAAACACGCTAATTAAATCAATATTTCGTATATAAGACATAATAATTCATCTAGTCAGAAATGAGATTGTGGAGTTTTGAGATTGGTTAACATCAGTTTTATCTTCAAAGCATCAGTTCAAGGTAATGTAGCTGCACTTATAACACACTGAATGTATTTTAATTGTGCATAAAACTCATTCCAAGTAGTATGCATCATATTAAGTTTATAACTGTTCATTATTAGTCTCTGTGAATATGTTGTGTGTGTGTACAAATATTAAAATGTACTGTATATTTTAGTTATGATTTACATTTTCTGGTGCGTTTCCTGACGGCAGATTAAAGGTCAAGTCACAGTTGTGACATTGAGAGAATAGAGGTGGATGCTCCAGAAATCAGGGTTCCATTAATATCTAAAGTGAATGTTTGATCTGTGTATCTACTGTATTTATGTCTTAAGTTTCACGAGCAGTGTCCAGTGTTTGCTGTGAACTTTAGTTATGATGAGTTTGATGTCTGTGCCCTCATGACCTCATGACCTTTCCTCTAGCACTATCAACACCATCAAAGTTTCCACTTGACCTATTATTCATGTAAGGGCTATTAAACTCATCTAATAAAATCTGTGCCTTCTTAAATCTGAGATAGGTTAAGAATAGATTCATCACTTAATCTCACCATTAAATATAATTTTTTTCTGACCAGAAAAGGGGGTTGGAATCCCGACCTATCCCACACAAAATTACACTGAGAAAACAACCATTTTTTAGCTTGTGGTTACAAAGTAGCTGCTGGTCTACGGCTACATTATTTGGTAAATTTGGGATGGGTACTTCCTAAAATGAATTTGAAACAGCAAGGTTATCAATAAGCTATTTTGACTTACTGGTGGAGTCAGGCGTGGATCAACTCTGAAGCACCATGATGTTAAATCACTGATTTCCTCTATGGACAAAACAAAGGTTTACAAACTTCAGTTTCCTGTCAGAAAATACCTTCTAGCCAAATAAGATATTTCTGACTTGAGATTTTATTAGGTGAGTCTTTTGTTACCATCTGTCTTTCTTGGTGTCCTGCTGACAGGCATGCTGTCACTATGCCTGTCTCATGCTGGTTCTCACTGCAGCTGTGTTGTTTTCCTCAAACACGTTTCAACAAACTCCAAACTATCGCTCAAAGCCTTTTCTACCCACTTGAAATTGCAGCAATATGTTGATGTGCCCACATTCCTTTGGAGAACATTTCTTGCTGTAATTTTATTGACTAAACAAATAAACAATAAATAATCAACCAACCTGACAGCCACGTTTGTCAGCGTAGGAATGTTTAATATTCCATATTGTCAGAGCTAAAACATTCGAACATAAAGGTGGATGGAGTACATTCCACTGAATGCACTTATACAGAGTCATAGAGTCATATCATTGGTTTGCACTGATCTGACATTATATTATACTGGAGACCAGAAACACAGAGAAGGGATACTGGAGATCAGAAGTACAGTTAAATAAAATAATATTTGTATTTGTGTGTGCATGTGTGTGTGTGTGTGTGTGTGTGATGCTGTCCGCCAAATAGCACGATGAAACCTTCACTTCCTGAATCTGGTTAAATATAGCTGGAATCTTCAGAGATTAAAAAAATATTCTTCACAGTATATATTCAACACATCCATGCATGTCATCGTACGTCATCCATGGCACACTTCAAATGGCACTTAAAAATGTCAAAATTAAAAAAGAAAAGAGAGCTGGTTGTTTCTTTTTTTATTATTATTTACTGACGTGGTAGTTATAAGGAAGAGTCAAGGATCGGACTCAAGGAATGTGTCGCCGGAGTGTGTGGGGAAAGAAAAGCTCCTTATCTGTGATGAGTTGACTCTTCTTTGGGCTGCACTTATGTCTTTTAAGACGTGTTCACACAACACCACAAATGTTGCAAAGAAATAAAGAAAATCCAGCTGAAATGATCCTATCTGCACAGAGAGAAGCACAAAAACACTTGATCCTTTCCGGTTTCCCTTTTTGTCAGAAGCGGACACAGAACAAACAAAATACAAAACAAATCTGGCACTGCTGCTGTTGGCATCTGTCAAAATCAATAAAATAAGACAACGGTGGAAATAAAAAACATGGTTTCATTGACAGGCATCGTGTTCAGTCAGGAGTCCCGCACTCACTCACTCACTCGCAGCAGTACAGTAGTAGTATTAGTACCAGCTGGCGCTTTATTGAAGGTATAGTAGTAGTAGATTAAGAAAGAGTCCACGCTCCATGTTTGACTCATTGTCTCCATGAGACCATTTTCAAGTTTGATTGTTAACCAACCTATAAAGTGCTTTCAAAAAAATCTCCTTTTCATCATCTTCATCCTCATTTCTACAATAAATCAGTACATCGATTAGAGCAATGTTACCAGTAGGAAAGAAAAGAGGAAGAATTAAAAAGGGTCTGTTCAGGCACGAGCAGAGGGCTCTTCTCTTTCTCCTCCTCTGTCACTCCTCTCCACAGCTTTCCACTATTTCTTGAATGGTGTCAGTCTTCCAATGTTGTGCCAAAAGGTGGAGGTTTTGCGCTTGGGCTCAGCCAGCATGAAGACCTGCTGCTGGGGCACAGCAGTGGGGAGGGAGGGATGTTTCTGCCGCAGGAGGAAGTCATAGTAGGGTCTGGTCACTGCTGAGGAGGAGGAGGAGGAGGGTCACACAAAACATCGTCACTTAAAAAACTCCACAAGTCCAGAAGTTATGTGCTTAATGTAATGTAATGTACACACCTTTAGGTTTTCCAGCTGGATGACTTTTGCAGGCATTCAGCATGGCTTGTTTCTTCTGCACCTCTGTGAGAGAGAAGCCTGGGAACAGAACAAGAAACACTGTTCACTTCTTATATACATGTTGTTTATTTTAGCGAAAACAAATCTACTATTATTTATAATTACCATGAAAATATTACAGAATGATATTGATAGTAGGGGGTGCAATAGTTCAAATGAATTTCTCATTTCAATCTGTAACAAAAGTAGTTCAGAGGAAGTGATTGTGAAAGTGAATTTTCCTCATGGGAACGAGAAAGTGAAACAAGATTTCTGGACATCAAACAGATCATATACAGATTCACAACTTCCTCCACTGTATATTATGTTCAAAGTTAAAGAAATAACACTTGATATCATTCACATCTGTAAATACACTTCCTGTATTCTGGCACTTAAATAACTTGTTTTCATGTAACTAGAATCCAACGACATAGCATGATATCATTATTAGAGAAGTACAAACCCTTAAAATAAAACTTTATCAAACCCTTAAATAGAACTGAAGCAGCAACGTGCCTCATAAGAGGGTCAACGACAGGGGTATTCAATTAAAATCCCGAGGAGATATAGTTAAAAAACAAATATGACACCTAAAACCAAACTGTGAAACTTAAAGCTTAAAATAGTACTTCACAAAGTCAAATGATATGATTACACTCCTCTGTGTAAACTCTAAAGTTTGGTTCCACTACAGCAAAACAAAACACAGCAAAGAGCTGAAGAGAGAGCAACACTGGAATAAACTAAAGTGCTATTGCAAAGAAACAAATGAGAAAATACTTGAGGTCACATGAAGATGTTTACATTTTACATTTAAGCATTTAGCAGACGCTTTTATCCAAAGGTCACAAGAGGTCATAAGCTACATAGAAGAAGTCACGCGACGTAATGACGGTGTGCACCGCAGCGAGATGGTGTGGTGTGTGTGTGTCTGTGTGTGTCACTTTAGTTATTGACCAGATGATAAATGTTGTACTAGTTGTTAATGCTAAGTAATGTCTTTTTTTTGTTAATAATTTTTTGTTACAGCAAAGATATGGAAATGTTGCAATTTATATTCTTTGTTATTTATATAATTATGTTGTGCAATGCAGAGAGGATTTCAGGAATGTTATTGAAACAGAAGTATGGAGGTAAGAAGTGTTTGTGTTACTTATCAACGTAAATATGAAGGTGTGTATTTTTGAAGCTCCGTGTAGCAATTATGAGCCATGGATGTTAAAAAGGCCATTTTCTGTGTTTACAGAATAAAAATGACCATTTAATACCTACACACTGGAGACTCCTTCTTCCCATTCCACATGTGTAACAATAGGCAGGGATGCTCCTGTTCTGGTAATGCTTGGCACACATGAAAATAGTCTGGATTGTGTTGTGCGGGGTGTTGGCACCGCTAGATGACAATCCTTTAAGTGTGCAAAGCGACATGACTGGGCGACAGAACTGGTCATCAATCATGACACCAAAGATTTTCTTGCTATCTTGGAAGGAGCCAGAGATAGGGAGTCGATATTAATGAAGATGTTATGATGTATAATTTTGGCTGGGAAGACCAGCAGTTCAAGTTCTTCCTTCATTCTAACAGCTCAATTATTCCTCTGGATATCTCCACTGTCAAAGTACCTGCAGGCTGAGGGGGAGGGACATCCTCTCTGCCCAGAGGATGGTCATGACAACACAAGATGCCCTCAAAGAGATAGTGAGAGATTTCCAGACTGTCAAGGATGCTGCTAATAGTTTGGTGAAATGGGCACATGAAAAATTAGAAGCACAGATATGAAAGTGCAGTCTGCACTGCTCCAGAAAAGAACAAAACAAGAAAATCATGCCAGGAGAGAAGGCTCAGGATGAGACCATGCCTGATGCCAAGAGAGGCTATGACGTAAAGGACCATAGTCAGATCCATCAACAGATGCAGATTTGTCATTTCTGCACCCCAAAAACTTGCCCCTCATTCGAACCAGTGCTGTCCCTAAATCTGCAGAGACCTCGGAGACCTCAGCCAGTGCCTGATTAGATTTGACAGAAACCTTCAGATGGAGCTGAAAAGCTTGCAAGAGCAGTGGGACAGGCTAAAACTATCACTTCTAAAATGTTCTTCTATTTTAAACCTTAAAATCTTAAAAGATCAGGCGGAGTCACGTTGCCGTGGACAGGATCTCAACCAAAGCACTTCATCAGTGATGAAGTGGTGAATATCATGTAGTCATAATCATCTACTTTAACGTAGAAACGGAGGTTGAGGTCCTCGTTAGTATCACATTTGTCTGGGATGAGACACTTTGTGTTTCTCTAATGGAGACTTCTATCCAGACAGGATCTTGTGGATACGGGATACGAGATTCCTGTGTCTAGACAGATTGATCCGTTATGAAGAGAGAGACATTTGAGAGGACTACTTTCATGGCAGGTTCTGAAAGTGGGAGCACCAGAATAAACCTCTCATTCATGGTGATTCCTGTCTCCACCTGATCCATGAAGGTGACCACTGCACTGTTTATCCAAGCGGCCGACACGACGCTGCTGCGTCCGACCTTCTCTCCCAGAGCCAGGCCGAGGGAAGGTGGCAGTGATTTTAACGCCATGGTGGTGGGTTAGGGATTTAAAAGCCCTGCTGGTCATGACGTCTGCCATGAAGAAAAGAAAAAGAAGGAAACCTACAAATATATATAAACTACTGTGTGAAAATAAAGCCCATTTAACCATATAAATCAAAAAAGGAATCAGAAAACACACAGAGAGAGAAGAGGGAGCTGAGGTGGAATCAATAACATTCTGCATGTCTATTCTTTGTATCAGCACCACAGAACATCTATGTAACGCTGGCGTTCCCACAGTTGCTGACACAACACCCAGATAAAGTATTAATGTAGCTACAGTGGAGGGTGAAGAAAGCAAGAGAGAAATGACATGAGAGTTTATGGACACTGCTCTGTGGTTTGCAGAAGTCGAAGCAGGTCCAAGATGTTAGAGAGATGATGAGGAAGATGAAGCAAAACTACATCATACATCATATTTCAAAGTATTTCTATTTTTCTCACGTTTCTGTCTCAAGTGCTATATAAAATAAGTCTAACCTGTGTCGTGGTCATGCTGGACCCGCCTTCTCTCATCAGCAAAGGCTCGGAGCCAGCGCTGCTTCTGCTCAGGCTTCTTAGCACAGAGGAGGTGGACTTCATCACCAGCCAGTGACCGCAGCTTCAGAGCGTTCTTCACACTGATGTTAAAGTCCTTCTCTTTGCCGTCCTCCACATCAATCACTTCAATGTGGTCCATGTCCATACGTCCCTTGTAGTACAGCATGTCCCGGCGCAGGAGGTCCTGAACAAATGAGAGCCAGCAACATTAAATCTATACACATTATAATTCATTCAAATCCAACATTTGAGATTCATTTGCTGGTTTACTGGTAATAAATGTATTATTTATCTACAAGAGAGATGTTACTGCAGTTATTCTTTAGTCTGAATTTCCGTGTATTCTTTTAGAGCCTGCTACGATGGGCAGCTTATTCTTGTATTAAAGGGATAGGTCAGGTTTTTATAGTGTTTTTATATCAGGTGCTGACACGTAATCAGCACCAGAGTCCAAAAAGAAAATGAACAATTAACATCACCGCACACAGGAGTTGTTAATTCACTGCGGCCTCAATTAGTGAGTTCAGACGTATTATTATAAGAATTTATTTCAAGTACATAAACTTGACAAATAAGGCAGCAGAAGACCAGCAGCTCCACGAGCTAAAGTTCTTATGGATTTAACAAGACAACTACATGGTGAAAATAATCTTAAAATATTGTAGACGGAGATTTTGGTGTTTAGCTAGTTTTTCCTTGTGCCTCCATCCATGTCTATTTCTGTGTCACTACCTTATACAACCAAACTTCAAAATAACCTCCACCGTTCCCTTCCACTCTGGATTGTTTGTGCTAAAATGAAGTCAGTGTCTAATGGTGTCTGAGTTACTGCTACTATGGTGATTCATTAGGGCTGCAACAATTAACAGATAATAATAATAATTAGCTACTAAGTAAATCACCAGGATAATCAATCACTCACGGTTTGAGTGGGTTTTTAACTAATCGTTTAATTGAGGAAATAATGCAAAAGAGCTGGTTTTCAGACTGAAATAGTGTGAAACACAGTGTGTTACCTTTTTGCAGTAAACCATCTGATGGTCGAAGAGGAAAAACATTCTCTGCTGACTTTTGACTTGAGGCTGAGACAACTTGGTCAACTCCCCTGAGAAGATGAGGTCAGAGCTCCTGCTGAGCACGTCGTCACCCTGCAGACATGCACACAGTTTCAGGCGATGCATGACATGATCTTCTACAATCGTACAGTAAAACAAAGACTTATTAACTAACGTTATTTCATTTTTAATAAAATCATGACTCGTGAGCTTGAACTTCAACCACTGAAATAAAAGGCAATTACTGTGAGTCCATCAGACACTTTTGACAAACAACATTAGCAGGAAAGGGACACAACCTGAAAACATAACGCCTTCATTCACAACAAATAAAGATGCTTCATGCTTCACCTCCCAGTCCTCTATGGAGCTCTGCCACTGGGCAATCTTGTCAATGTTCTCAAGGCGCCGTTTCCTCTCATTGATCAGTCTCGCCACATTCTTCATGGCATTCAGTGCTGCTTCCACATCTTTGTAGTCTCTACATATCAAAGAGAAACATGCATTTTAAACAGGGCTAATGAGGGTGCATGTGCTCCTCTTGTCAACGTAGAACCTGACATAGTTTAGCAAGAGCCCCAATCTAGTCTACAGACATCTGAATAGAAATATACATAAGTCCTGCTGCACAGAACACACAGAAGGAGCCGAAACAAGGGAGCGTTTGTGCAGCATTATCAACCTGAGAGCTAGAAATGCTGATTTTCTCTATGGAGTAGAAAAAAATGAGCAAACTTAAGTTTCCAGGCAGAAAACACTGCACACTACAGAAGCTAACGCATTCTTAAGATATGTAAAATAAAATCTAAACAAAATGTACCAAATTATACCTAATACACACAAATAATAAGAAAGTTTTTCAGTTCTTGCGGCAGACATTGTTCATTACATTATTATTTACATACAAATGATAGTACAGTTATACAGCGACGATGAAAACGGGAACAGTTTCAAATGTTTTTTTTTTTTTTTCTTGTGCCGGATATTTATTATTTTTGGCTGTTTTTTTTTTTTTTGCCCGACTTTGTTTTTTTGGCTGTTTTTTTTTTTTTTTTTTTTTTCTTGTGCCGGATATTTATTTTTTTTGGCTGTTTTTTTTTTTTTTTTGCCCGACTTTTTTTTGGCTGTTTTTTTTTTTTTTTTTTTTCTTGTGCCGGATATTTATTTATTTTGGCTGCTTTTTTTTTTTTGCCCGATTTTTTTTTTTTGGCTGTTTTTTTTTTTTTTTTTTTCTTGTGCCGGATAATTTATTTTGGCTGGCCCTAATACTCCTTTGTACATTCTTAACAATGTGAATTGGTCAATCAGTGCATGTTTCTGTAATACCTCTGTGCTATTTATCATTTTATGTATTTGGCCAGAGTTCTGAAAAAGTATGTAAAAATAAGTATGAAAAAATATCTTTGATGATTGAATTACCTCTGATTAATAATGTGTATAATATGTTTTTATGAATTAAGGAAGGCCACAGACTGTGGCTTTGTTACCTGTGCTGTGGGTTGGTGTATTTGAGCAGCTCGGCCAGCTGCAGTGGGTACTTGCAGATCTTCTGAACTGGAGTGAGCAGGAAGCCGTCTAAGGAAATGTCGATCATCCTCTGGAGCAGTCTGCAGGCTTCAAAGAAGAACACGTACTTGTTGACTTTCATCAGCTTGGAGAGCTGGATGCAGGCGTTGGGATGATTGTTGCAGTACTCTGAGTAGATCTGAAAATCTGTTTGCTGCACAGAGCAGAAGAGCAGGAGAAAACGTTAAAAGACAGACAGACAGACAGACAGACAGATAGATCCGTTCCTATTTAGTTTCATTGTTATATTACATTAAACCAAGCATGAGGTGTTGCAATTATTATGAGCTGTGACCACAGCAATCGAATGCAGACACTTTCACGACTGATTTACTCTAGTTTGTATTAGACTGTGTTAGATTTAGCTGGGAGTTCCTAATAAACTGACAATTGGGTTTAATGAGAGGTCTAATAGTGCAACAACTCAGTGTGGCATGACTGAATGCTGTGTGTCTTTCCTACAATAACCATAATCATGTGAAATAGGTTTTCTGCAGCTTTGACTCACATGGTCGAGGAAGCAGCAGCCGATCTCGCTGAGGTGTGGCTGCTCCTTGTTGAACTTCTTCTCCAGACCTTTCAGGAACTTCCTCTGGAATCGGTAGATCTCCTCAATGTTACTAAAGATGACACGAAGCTGCTCCTCAGTGAACATGTCTGTCCTCTTGCGGCACTGTTTGATATAACCCTGAAGGTAACACACACACACACACACACACACTGTCAGAAGTGAAGCTGCTGCCAGTTAATCCACAATACAACAGTTTATTATGTATTTTGTGGATAATGAAGATTATCTGTTATTATCAATAGTGCAATAACACATGATGTTGTTTTATTTACATTTATTTACATGTTAATATATTTCTTAATAGCAGAGAATTTGGACATGTTTCAGTGGACGTTTACATTTCCACAAATTAAGTCACATGTGCATGATTCAGCCACTTAACAAAAGGCTCACCGAAATAAAATGTATTATTACGATTATTATTATTGTTATTGTTATTATTGTTGATGTTGTTATTATGTTTGTGCTCTTTCTTTCTCTGAAGGACGGTTAGGGTTTTAAATAAGGGAGATTCTTACATCGTTCACCTTAGTTATTTGGTCATTAATGACCACAAAAAATAAAGTTATGTACTTATTTCCAACAAAGAGATTGTGAAGCATTTCTTCTAAAAATTACAAACTGTGGTTTTATGTTTTTGAGACTGAGGAGAGCTTAGCAGACAAAAGTCGAAGATATTGATGAATTAACAATGATCATTGATTCGATGCTGATGCAGACCTCACAGATGTCTTTCAGGTGTTTGATGTAGTCTCTCTCTGTGCTCATGATCTCATTGATGACATTGGTCCTCATCTGCTCTTTGCACGGTAAACCAGGTCCTAATATCAAGCCGAGAGCCGCCTGGTCCTTCTCTCCAGTGTTTACCTCCTCCAGATGGGCCAGATACTCCTCCATGGGCTCATCCTGATTCACACGCAACTGTGGGAAACATCTCACTATTAATTCAAGGTATGTCTGTAAAGTATTGTAAATCTGTAGATTCTGTCTATTACGCGTGTAAAACTGCAGCGTACCCGCACAAAGCTGGCAGGAAACCAGCCTTCACTGTCCATGATACGACCCCACCACCACTCCTTGTTCGTAGCATCAACTACTTCGATGACATCACCAGCCTTGAAACCAAGCTCTTGATCGTCCATGGTGACGTGGTCCCACAGCGCCTCGGCGTACACCACGCTTCCATCACTGATCAGCTGCAGAGGAGACACCACACAGGTCATCTCTGCGACAGTGGAACCGTTAGTCAACAGAAAATATCAACTCAACTTAAAACTTTAACAGTAATTAAAACAACACTCTGTGCTCCCTGTCTCCTTTGTCAGCTTTGGTTTCTTCTTGTTCAACCTCGTGTTTAACCATTTACAACAATAGACAGCAGAATAGAATTAAAGTATCCTCCCGTATTATGTGACGCAGATGCTGACCTGTCATTTTCTTTTGTTATTGATCATTTCAAACATTGTTAGGAAAGCAAACTCGCTCTGTTCACTGATTTTTTCAGGGTAAAGGAAAAAAGGAGGACGTCAGACCCCTCGTTACGTCCACATTCAACATTACGATCATTAATGCATAATGTTGTTGTTTCTCTTGTCTTGTTATTATCTCTATTTTACAGTAACTAGGAAACTCAGATGAGAGAGATACAGTTGAGGGAAGATGAAGTGCATGAGGCGGAGGAAGAGGAGGCAGAACAGAAGGAGGTGCAGCCAGTGTTACTGATGAAGACACTGCAGTGGTCATATTTCACACCTTCTCGTACACACCACCAGGTTTACTGCGTCACCGCGGCCCCGCGCTCCACAGAGGCCGTCCATTACACTGCTCCGCCTCCCGCTCCTGCAGAGGCATACGCTTCCCTGCTCTCACTGGAGCTGTTTAAGGCACGGCCCTGTTCTTTCTCTTTTAGCGATCTGTTTTTTAGCTCCACTGATCCATCACGGCAAACAGACGATGTGGCTGTTGCTAAGCAACACACCCACACCGTCTTGTCGCTCTGATATTTTTCTCTCCAGATTCCAGCACAACATTTTCTGATTAAAAGTGAGCTTGTTGTAAACAGTTAAGCCATCAGTGACATGACAGTGACTTCTGCTTTTAGACTGATATGATAACGATATGCCTTCACTAAACACATCATCAAAAGATTTAAGAGATATCCCCAATCACATCATCAGAACATGTCCTTCAGCAGAGCTCCACAGACTGATGCATATAAGATTATGTGCTTATTTATTGATTTGTGGATTTTATGTTCTGCTATAATGAAAATCAATGCAAACAATTCAAAAGAATGTTAAAATTGCCTCTTTAAGGACAAACCTTTGGACTTTTGGAGCTATTTACACCAAATAAACTATTTCTAAAATTTATTTTGATGAAAAAAAGTCACAGCACTACCTAGTGGTGATAGGGAATTACATTGTTACATTGTATAATTAGTATTTATTGTTATATATTATAACCTTTTTGACCTAAAACTGCAGTTTGTTTGGCTTTATAAACCACTCACACTCCCTGCACCAAAGACCATAGAGAACATCCGCAACAGTGTTTCCCATCAACTGTTGTTTAAATGTGTTATTTTGTGTTTTCACCATTTAAAATCCTTTTTCAGGGTTGAGTGTCCGGCTCCATATCAGCTAAAAATGTCTGTCTTCTCTATAGATTTTGGTGCAGGAGAGTGAGCAGTTATGAACTCTAATGACAAGCTCAACCTACAGACAACATTTCAGATTTATTTTCTGTACATGTGAAAGCAAATGACTTATTTGTACAATGTTTTTCTCTGAACGTATGGTTAAATGTTCTTCATATGTTCTTTATAAAATATGTAGATGACATAAAGTCAGTCCAAAGCACATGGAGTTATGGAATGTTGGTAGTTATTTTTACAGTAGGATAAAAAGTCTGGTGTCGTTCTCTTCAGACCGAGTCTATTATTGTTCCCACATGGCAACAGTGTCTCTCCAAAAGGACGTTCCATCACAAGTAAACTGCATTGTCAATAACTATGTAGTTCACAAGTATTCCTACAGGCAGGAGAAGACATCACAAACGTTCCCCACACAGTTTCAGTCTGCAGAGGTCTGCGTGACATAAACAGAACATGGGGACATGGACCCAACCAGACTGTATGCAGCGACTGAGCCTGCTCCATGTAGCACTGGAGCACTTTCCAGTCCATTTGTTTTAACCGGAGCGTTGACGTGAGGAGACCTGTCAGGTGACTGGAATGGAATGTGAGATCGAAGACATACGATGAACTTGAATATTGAAGCAGAACTGGTGCAGGTGGAAATGAGTAGTGACTCTCTGTGGACGCTGAAGACAGAACATCCCTTATAAGAACATTCTGAGTCGTTGTTTTTCTTTTATAGAGCGTGAGATGTCAGCAAATGTCCTCTATACAGCACCACTGTGCTTTTTTAGACACCAGCAAGCAAATGAACACCATCTATTTTAGTCCGAAACAGATGCTTCTGGAGTCTGAACCTAACACATGCACGACCAGAAAAAGCTTCTCATCAACATCATTTTCAGTTTGTCATGTAAGTCACATGGTTTTGGATCAGAAAACAATCAGTGATGCAACGTAACAACGTAAGTATTAGTTCATTACTGTACTGAACTGGTTAACAATGTGCGTGACCACAGAACCGGGCGTGTCAGAGGTTTGCATTCACAAGGTTCTGTGCTCGAAAAAGGCAAAGACGGCAACAGAGATGAACAGCAGTGATGGTAAAGTTTGAATAAACTTAATAACAAATGCAATAAACATTAGATACATTTACTCAAGTAGTATTCTAATAGGCAACTTTATTTTTCTCATGACCAATTGTCCTTTTAATCGAGTGTTGTTTTAGAGTAACCCATAAACTCAATGCACTTTTTAGGAGACACATGAGGTGAACATGACGTTCCTGCTGTCTACCATTTTGAATGCTCTATAGAGTTTACAGAGCAGACTCATTGAGAAACATTCATCTGCTAATCTGAACATTAGCTTCACAAAAAGACAAAAATGTACAGGTGAATATTCTTGTTTCATCACTAACAGGCTTGTAATATTACACAATACCTGAGTATATTATTATCATTCTTATTATTATTGTTCAACCCACAGAGTGTGTTACACATGTGGGCCGACAGAGGCTTGTGAATGGGCTTATTGGCTTGTTGTATATTATATTATATTGTATTATATTATAGTAGAAGAATGCCAATAAGAGCAGATGACTTGGATGGATCCTGTGTGTTGAGCTGTGGTTATCTAAGAGCAGAGTAAACAGGGTCAGCACCGAGTACGTTACATCACCTGAAAGCTCTCTGTATGAACCCAAACTAAACTGCACATCCTCTCAAACACTTTCATTTAAAAAAATAAAGACAATATTTTTCACAGCAGCCAGTTTCTGGAGAAAGATGTTTATTTTCACTTCTCTGTTGTCCCAAAACTACTGACATACATCAGTGAGCTACACCGTTGCCCTGGGAGACACGTTTCCTTCATCTACACAGACTGTCCATTTTGACTCAATCCCAAATGTTCTGTTGCTTCATGCCGTTAAAATACATTGCAGTAAAAAAAGAATAATTATTAATGAGTGCACTACTTTCTGTTGGCTAAAGAAATATGTGTACCTGTCTTTAAAGATGTTTGTGTTCAGGAGCAGGAAGCTCAGCAAGCACTAAGACACAACAACAGGCCTTCAACCATCAGTTCAGTTGTGTCGGGTTGGAGACATATGCTGCACGTCCACATGTCCACAGAGGTCTGCTCGGGTCTGTGTGACGTACATGTGTGGACAAACACAAGCAGACCTCCAGTTTAGGTCCATGTGCACTGTACGCACCAACTGTGCATGCTCCCTGTAGCACGGCATGTTCCAGTGGAGTTGGTGGTGTGCTCTCGTTTGAGTCAAGAGAGACAACAAAGAAGAGAGGAACCGTGCACAACACCAAGTACACATGCATGGAACGCTAGATTAATGTCAACACAATCACTGGCATGTGAACGCATGCGGAAATGTAAGTATGTGGTATAAGAAGTATGACCCAGCCCCAAAATGACAGAGACTCATCTCTTAACACCTGCACACGTCAAACCTGAATGATTTGCTCTGTTAGTTATCGTTAGACGCGAGTTTTTCTACAAATCAGATGAATCCATTTGTAGAAAAGATCCCTGTGTTCATAAAGAAGACAAATCCACAGACATGTACACACATCATCCATTCTCATAGTAACTGATCCTCCTTGTTGTACCTGTGCTCCGTTGCTGCCACGTTGAACACCCATCAGTCCCAGCGGCCCTGCTCATCAACAGGCCAGTCCTCTCCTGCTCTCAGGTCCAACTGGGTTTCACTTCTCTGTTCTCTTCTCCATTTAGAAGCGAGTGTGAGTGTGTGAGTGTGTGTGTGTGTGTGTGTGTGTGTGTGTGTGTGCAGTCTATTGGAAGGCCAGAAGAAACATGAGCACCACATTGATGATGATGAGCAGCATCATGATGAGGAACACCACCACCTTCTGGGTCTCTGGAGGGAGGTTGCAGCGCAGCACGGAGTTGAGGAGTCCTATCTTCTGTCTGTTCCACCTCCCCGAGCCATTGCCGCGAGCCATCAGTCCCCTGGTTTCCTCGGCGTCCTCCTCCTCCTC
This sequence comes from Solea solea, assembly GCF_958295425.1. Lineage (NCBI taxonomy): Eukaryota > Metazoa > Chordata > Actinopteri > Pleuronectiformes > Soleidae > Solea > Solea solea. The sequence goes on along the minus strand of NC_081134.1, from coordinate 1,272,117 downwards.
CTGCTCAGCACTGCCTCTCCTCCCACTTCGCCTTTCCCTCAGTGCTGAGCCTCCACACCACACCACGTCGCCCCGTCCTGCGTGACTCTCCCCGTTGTTGTCCTCCGCTGCACTCCTCCTCCGCTCGGCTCTGACGCTCGCCTCAGCTGCCTCTCCTGCCACTTTGCCGATGACCAGTGTTGCCCCGGCCTGCCGGTGGAGGCTGGGTGCCTGACTGTGTCAGCGTGTGTGAATGTGAGCTCTGGGAAGATTTTTGTGTGCTACGTGCTGAGCATCCTCCCCTGGTCCGCTGTCACTCCTCTCTTCCTCTTCTGAGTAACACACACCTCCTTTCTGTCTTCCACCAATGCTGCCCTCCTCTTCTTTCTGGTTCCTTCTCTCTCTCTCTCTCTCTCTTGGTCAGGATGTCAGAATGAAAGATGGAAGGTAAGAGGCTGCATCTCTCCAGCTGATGCTCATTCCTCTGCTGCCTTTTCCTCTTTCCAGCTTGCTCTTCTTTCACTGAAGCCTACAAATGCTCAGTCATTCCATTTTCTAAAAACAATCGGCCCTTTGTTCTTCCTGCAGCTTTTTTCTCTTCTATCTCTCCGTCTCTGCCCACCTTTTGTCTCCGCTGAGCTCTTGCTAAAATGGTGTTCCGTGTCTTTTAGCCATCCATCTAACTACCAGGATCACCCTCTTTTCCTTTCCCCCTTCCTTCCCTGTCTTTTTTTGTGCCCTCCCTTATATAAGCAACAGCCAATCAGGATGCAGACTGTGTCAGCGTATCCTCGATACCAGAGTGATTGAGGCAGGCCCATAGCAACCTCAGGGAGGATGAGAAAGGGGGTGGGGTGGGCTGCGAGGGTAAAGATGAAAGCCATGCAAAATAATGGATGGATCTCAAGGGGAAAGGAAAGCAGAGCGTGTGTGTGTGTGTGTGTGTGTGTGTGTGTGTGTGTGTGTGTGTACCTACTTGTACCCCTACCTTTGTGAGGACCATGTTTAGTTAATGACCTTACAGACTGCGGTAAAAGGCTAGGGGCGGTACATTTGTTTATGAAACACATTTTATGTTAAATGTTTAAGATGAAACCATCTTCACATCTTAAAAGCCATCAATCAAAAAAGCCCAAAAAATGTGGGCTCACTAGCAAAATTAAGGGACTCGTTTTACTGTATGTGGAAAAAAAACAGTTTTTTTGGATGACATACTAACCTATGACTTTTTTGTCACATTTTGGACGACATACTAAGATATGACTTTTTTTGTCTTATTTTGTACAACATACTATACTATGACTTTTTTTTCATATTTTGGACGACATACTATACTATGACTTTTTTGTCAAATTTTGAACGACATACTAACCTATGACTTTTTTGTCACATTTTGGACGACATACTATACTATGACTTTTTTGTCACATTTTGGACGACATACTAAAGTATGACTTTTTTCACACATTTTGGACGACATACTAACCTATGACTTTTTTGTCAAATTTTGAACGACATACTTTACCATGACTTTTTTGTCACATTTTGGACGACATACTATACTATGACTTTTTTGTCACATTTTGAACGACATACTAACCTATGACTTTTTTGTCACATTTTGGACGACATGACTTTTTTGTCAAATTTTGGACGACATACTAACGTATGACTTTTTTGTCACATTTTGGTCGACATACTAACCTATGACTTTTTTTTCATATTTTGGACGACATACTATATTATGACTTTTTTGTCACATTTTGGACGACATACTATACTATGACTTTTTTGTCACATTTTGGACGACATACTAACCTATGACTTTTTTGTCACATTTTGGACAACATACTAACCTATGACTTTTTTGTCACATTTTAGATGACATACTAACCTATGACTTTTTTGTCAAATTTTGAACGACATACTAAAGTATGACTTTTTTGTCACATTTTGGATGACATACTAACCTATGACTTTTTTGTCACATTTTGGACGACATACTATACTATGACTTTTTTCACACATTTTGGACGACATACTAACCTATGACTTTTTTGTCACATTTTGGACGACATGACTTTTTTGTCATATTTTGGAAGACATACTTTACTATGACTTTTTTGTCACATTTTGAACGACATACTAAATTATGACTTTTTTGTCACATTTGGACGACATACTAAATTATGACTTTTTTGTCACATTTTGGACGACATACTATACCATGACTTTTTTGTCACATTTTGGACGACATACTAACCTATGACTTTTTTGTCACATTTTGGACGACATACTTTACGATGACTTTTTTTGTCACGTTTTGAACGACATACTAAATTATGACTTTTTTGTCACATTTTGGACGACATACTAACCTATGACTTTTTTGTCACATTTTGGACGACATACTTTACGATGACTTTTTTGTCACATTTTGAACGACATACTAAATTATGACTTTTTTGTCACATTTTGGACGACATACTATACTATGACTGTTTTGTCACATTTTGGACGACATACCAACCTATGACTTTTTCGTCACATTTTGAACGACATATTAACCTATGACTTTTTTGTCACATTTTGGATGACATACTAACCTATGACTATTTTTTCATAATTTGGACGAAATACTAAAGTATGACTTTTTTTTTCATATTTTGGACGACATACTAACCTATGACTTTTTTGTCACATTTTGGACGACATGACTTTTTTGTCACATTTTGGACGACATACTAACCTATAACTTTTTTGTCACATTTTGGACGACATACTAAAGTATGACTTTTTTGTCACATTTTGGACGACATACTAACCTATGACTTTTTTGTCACATTTTGGACGACATGACTTTTTTGTCAAATTTTGGACGACATGACTTTTTTGTCAAATTTTGAACGACATACTAAAGTATGACTTTTTTGTCACATTTTGAACGACATACTTAAAGTATGACTTTTTTGTCACATTTTGGACGACATATTATACCATGACTTTTTTTTCGTATTTTGGATGACATACTAACCTATGACTTCTTTGTCACATTTTGGACGACATACTATATTATGACTTTTTTGTCACATTTTGGACGACATACTAACCTATGACTTTTTTGTCACATTTTGGTCGACATACTAACCTATGACTTCTTTGTCACATTTTGGACGACATACTAAAGTATGACTTTTTTTTCCGCATTTTGGACGACATAGTAACCTATGACTTTTTTTTCCTATTTTGGACGACATACTAACCTATGATTTTTGTCACATTTTGGACGACATAATAAAGTATGACTTTTTTGTCACATTTTGGACGACATACTAACCTATGACTTCTTTGTCACATTTTGGACGACATACTAAAGTATGACTTTTTTGTCACATTTTGGATGACATACTAACCTTTGACTTTTTTGTCACATTTTGAACGACATACTAACCTATGACTTTTTTGTCACATTTTGGACGACATACTATACTATGACTTTTTTGTCACATTTTGGACAACATACTAACCTATGACTTTTTTGTCACATTTTGGACGACATGACTTTTTTGTCAAATTTTGAACGACATACTAACCTATGACTTTTTTGTCACATTTTGGACGACATACTAACCTATGACTTTTTTGTCACATTTTGAACGACATACTAACCTATGACTTTTTTTTCATATTTTGGACGACATACTATATTATGACGTTTTTTGTCACATTTTGGACGACATACTATATTATGACTTTTTTGTCACATTTTGGACAACATACTAAGATATGACTTTTTTTTCATTTTTTTGGACGACATACTAACATATGACTTTTTTTCATATTTTGGACGACATACTAAAGTATGACTTTTTCACATTTTGGACGACATACTAAAGTATGACTATTTTTTCGCATTTTGGACGACATACTAACATATGACTTTGTTTTCGTTTTTTGGACGACATACTAAAGTATGACTTTTTTTTCATATTTTGGACGACATACTAAAGTATGACTATTTTTTCGCATTTTGGACGACATACTAACATATGACTTTGTTTTCGTTTTTTGGACGACATACTAAAGTATGACTTTTTTTTCATATTTTGGACGACATACTAAAGTATGACTTTTTTTTCATATTTTGGACGACATACTAAAGTATGACTTTTTTCACATTTTGGACGACATACTAAAGTATGACTTTTTTGTCAAATCTTGGACGACATACTTACCTGGGCTTTTAATGCCTTTTATAAACAGTTTAGTGCACAGAGACAGGAAATGGGAAGGCAGAGAGTGGGAACAACAGAAAGGTAACGTCTGATATGGGATTCGATCCAGGGTGAAGATTGAAACTCAACATGGGACGGCAGCTCTACCAATTGAGCTAAAGCCACCTCGATATAGTCTGACTTTTTATGTGACATTTAGGACAACATACTGACCTATGACTTTTTTGTCACATTTTGGACGACATTACTTTTTTGTCAAATTTTGAACGACATACTAAAGTATGACTTTTTTGTCATATTTTGGACGACATACTAAAGTATGACTTTTTTTGTCATATTTTGGACGACATACTAAAGTATGACTTTTTTTTCATATTTTGGACGACATACTAACCTATGACTTTTTTTTTCATATTTTGGACGACATACTAACCTATGACTTTTTTGTCACATTTTGAACGACATACCAACCTATGACTTTTTTTTCCTATTTTGGACGACATACTAACCTATGACTTTTTTGTCACATTTTGGACGACATGACTTTTTTGTAAAATTTTGAACGACATACTAACCTATGACTTTTTTGTCACATTTTGGACGACATACTAACCTATGACTTTTTTGTAAAATTTTGAACGACATACTAACCTATGACTTTTTTGTCACATTTTGAACGACATACTAACCTTTGACTTTTTTGTCACATTTTGGACGACATGACTTTTTTGTCAAATTTTGAACAACAACCTATGACTTTTTTGTCACATTTTGAACGACATACCACCCTATGACTTTTTTTCATATTTTGGACGACATACTATATTATGACGTTTTTTGTCACATTTTGGACGACATACTATATTATGACTTTTTTGTCACATTTTGGACGACATACTAACCTATGACTTTTTTTTCATATTTTGGACGACATACTAACCTATGACTTTTTTTTCATATTTTTGGACGACATACTAACATATGACTTTTTTTCATATTTTGGACGACATACTAAAGTATGACTTTTTCACATTTTGGACGACATACTAAAGTATGACTTTTTTTTTTCGCATTTTGGACGACATACTAACATATGACTTTTTTTTCGTTTTTTGGACGACATACTAACATATGCCTTTTTTTCGTATTTTGGACGACATACTAAAGTATGACTTTTTAGTCACATTTTGGACGACATACTAACCTATGACTTTTTTGTCACATTTTGAACGACATAAAAAAGTATGACTTTTTTGTCACATTTTGGACGACATGACTTTTTTGTCAAATTTTGAACGACATACTAACCTATGACTTTTTTGTCACATTTTGGACGACATACTAACCTATGACGTTTTTTGTCACATTTTGGACGACATACTATATTATGTCTTTTTTGTCACATTTTGGACGACATACTAACCTATGACTTTTTTTTCATATTTTGGACGACATACTAACCTATGACTTTTTTTTTTCATATTTTGGACGACATACTTACCTATGACTTTTTTGTCACATTTTGAACGACATACTAACCTATGACTTTTTTTTCCTATTTTGGACGACATACTAACCTATGACTTTTTTGTCACATTTTGGACGACATGACTTTTTAGTAAAATTTTGAACGACATACTAAAGTATGATTTTTTTTGTCATGTTTTGGACGACATACTTAAGTATGACTTTTTTGTCACATTTTGGACGACATACTAACCTATGACTTTTTTGTCACATTTTGAACGACATACTAACCTATGACTTTTTTGTCACATTTTGGACGACATGACTTTTTGTCAAATTTTGGACGACATACTAACCTCATATTTTCATATTTTGGACTACATACTAACATATGACTTTTTTTTCATTTTTTTGGACGACATACTAACATATGACTTTTTTTCATATTTTGGACGACATACTAAAGTATGACTTTTTCACATTTTGGACGACATACTAAAGTATGACTTTTTTTTCGCATTTTGGACGACATACTAACATATGACTTTTTTTTCGTTTTTTGGACGACAAACTAACATATGACTTTTTTTTCATATTTTGGACGACATACTAAAGTATGACTTTTTTCACATTTGGGACTACATACTAAAGTATGACTTTTTTGTCAAATCTTGAACGACATACTAACCTGGGCTTTTAATGCCTTTTATAAACAGTTTAGTGCACTGAGACAGGAAATGGGAAGGCAGAGAGTGGGAACAACAGAAAGGTAACGTCTGATATGGGATTCGATCCAGGGTGAAGATTGAAACTCAACATGGGACGGCAGCTCTACCAAGTGAGCTAAAGCCACCTCGATATAGTCTGACTTTTTATGTGACATTTAGGACAACATACTGACCTACGACTTTTTTTTCATATTTTAGACGACATACTAAATTATGACTTTTTTGTCACATTTTGGACGACATACTATACTATGACTTTTTTGTCACATTTTGGACGACATACTAAAGTATGACTTTTTTTTCCGCATTTTGGACGACACACTAACCTATGACTTTTTTGTCACATTTTGGACTACATACTATATTATGACTTTTTTGTCACATTTTGGACGACATACTATATTATGACTTCTTTGTCACATTTTGGACGACATACTAAAGTATGACTTTTTTTTTCGCATTTTGGACGACATACTAACCTATGACTTTTTTTTCCTATTTTGGACGGCATACTAACCTATGACTTTTGTCACATTTTGGACGACATACTAAAGTATGACTTTTTTGTCACATTTTGGACGACATAATAAAGTATGACTTTTTTGTCACATTTTGGACGACAAACTAACCTATGACTTTTTTGTCACATTTTGAACGACATACTAACCTATGACTTTTTTGTCACATTTTGGACGACATGACTTTTTTATCAAATTTTGAACGACATACTAACCTATGACTTTTTTGTCACATTTTGGACGACATACTAACCTATGACTTTTTTGTCACATTTTGAACGACATACTTACCTATGACTTTTTTTTCATATTTTGGACAACATACTATATTATGACTTTTCTTGTCACATTTTGGACGACATACTATATAATGTCTTTTTTGTCACATTTTGGACGACATACTAACCTATGACTTTTTTTTCATATTTTGGACGACATACTAACCTTTGACTTTTTTGTCATATTTTGGACAACATACTAAAGTATGACTTTTTTGTCGCATTTTGGACGACATACTAACCTATGACTTTTTTGTCACATTTTGAACGACATACTAACCTATGACTTTTTTGTCACATTTTGGACGACATGACTTTTTTGTCAAATTTTGAACGACATACTAACCTATGACTTTTTTGTCACATTTTGGACGACATACTAACCTATGAGTTTTTTGTCACATTTTGAACGACATACTAACCTATGACTTTTTTTTCATATTTTGGACGACATACTATATTATGACGTTTTTTGTCACATTTTGGACTACATACTATATTATGACTTTTTTGTCACATTTTGGACGACATACTAACCTATGACTTTTTTTTCATATTTTGGACGACATACTAACATATGACTTTTTTTCCATTTTTTTGGACGACATACTAACATATGACTTTTTTTCATATTTTGGACGACATACTAAAGTATGACTTTTTCACATTTTGGACGACGTACTAAAGTATGACTTTTTTTTCGCATTTTTGACGACATACTAACATATGACTTTTTTTTCGTTTTTTGGACGACATACTAACATATGACTTTTTTTTCATATTTTGGACGACATACTAAAGTATGACTTTTTTCATATTTTGGACTACATAAATTTTGGACTTTTTTCACATTTTGGACTACATACTAAAGTATGACTTTTTTGTCAAATCTTGGACGACATACTAACCTGGGCTTTTAATGCCTTTTATAAACAGTTTAGTGCACAGAGACAGGAAATGGGAAGGCAGAGAGTGGGAACAACAGAAAGGTCTGATATGGGATTCGATCCAGGGTGAAGATTGAAATTCAACATGGGACGGCAGCTCTACCAAGTGAGCTAAAGCCACCTCGATATAGTCTGATTTTTTATGTGACATTTAGGACAGCATACTGACCTATGACTTTTTTTTCATATTTTAGACGACATACTAAATTATGACTTTTTTGTCACATTTTGGACGACATACTATACTATGACTTTTTTGTCAAATTTTGGACAACATACTAAAGTATGACTTTTTTTCACATTTTGGACGACATACTAACATATGACTTTTTTTCACATTTTGGACGACATACTAACATATGACTTTTTTTCACATTTTGGACGACATACTAAATTATGACTTTTTTGTCACATTTTGGACGACATACTAAAGTATGACTTTTTTGTCAAATTTTGGACAACATACTAAAGTATGACTTTTTTTTCATTTTTTTGGACGACATACTAACATATGACTTTTTTTCATATTTTGGACGACATACTAAAGTATGACTTTTTTCACATTTTGGACTACATAAATTTTGGACTTTTTTCACATTTTGGACTACATACTAAAGTATGACTTTTTTGTCAAAGCTTGTACGACATACTAACCTGGGCTTTTAATGCCTTTTATAAACAGTTTAGTGCACAGAGACAGGAAATGGGAAGGCAGAGAGTGGGAACAACAGAAAGGTAACGTCTGATATGGGATTCGATCCAGGGTGAAGATTGAAATTCAACATGGGACGGCAGCTCTACCAAGTGAGCTAAAGCCACCTCGATATAGTCTGATTTTTTATGTGACATTTAGTACAGCATACTGACCTATGACTTTTTTTTCATATTTTAGACGACATACTAAATTATGACTTTTTTGTCACATTTTGGACGACATACTATACTATGACTTTTTTGTCAAATTTTGGACAACATACTAAAGTATGACTTTTTTTCACATTTTGGACGACATACTAACATATGACTTTTTTTCACATTTTGGACGACATACTAAAGTATGACTTTTTTTTCACATTTTGGACGACATACTAAATTATGACTTTTTTGTCACATTTTGGACGACATACTAAAGTATGACTTTTTTGTCAAATTTTGGACAACATACTAAAGTATGACTTTTGTTCACATTTTGGACGACATACTAACATATGACTTTTTTTTGCATTTTGGACAACATACTAACATATGACTTTTTTTCACATTTTGGACGACATACTAACATATGACTTTTTTTCACATTTTGGACGACATACTAACATATGACTTTTTTTTCACATTTTGGACGACGATTTGAGAGCCAGTGGGATAAAAGTCACGACTGGGCCACAGGGTGGCGGCAAATACCTGATTCTGCATAGTAATGAGAGAGAAGAAGAAAATGTTGCCTGGATATCATTTTCAATTGGTCGACAAACTGTCACTATGAACATAGATTAAATGCTATGAGATATGGCAGAAGACAGTAGCTGCGTACATTCAGATTAATACCTGATGTGACTATGCGCATTAGCATTTTTCACCTTTTTGGCGACAGAGAATTCTGACTATGGAACTCCTTTCCAGTCATGTCTGCATGCAACCTCAGCAACAACATGACACACATCTGAGACAGAGCATTATTAGAATCCAGAACAGGTATCCATGACAACCAAATATTCTAGCAACCTCAGATGTTACCCTGTCCTTAATGGCACATGACTCGAGACTACAATCCTAACACTGCAGACTGTGTTATAATGTTATCACTGTATGTCATTTGATCCTAACCATATCATGTCCTCATTCACTCACTCACTTATATTCTACCACTTTTATCCTCTACATGAGAGTCATGGGTGGCATTGATGCCAATCCCCCCTGACATCGGGTGAAAGGCGGGGAATAAATACAGCTGTTAATTTCAGGTTTATATTTATTTATTTTCTCTGTTCCGGTGCAATGCATTCTGGGCGACACGGCTTTCCCAGGTTTTTGTGTTTGCACCATGAGTTACGAGTGTTCATGCAGTTAATGACTCTCTGGGTATTCACTGGAAGTGGTGTCCTGTGCAATGCTGTGACTGTCAAAATAAAAGTTCTATTGAGTGTCCTCTTGTCATTACTGCTTACTGCAACTCAAGCGTGCTCGAATGCATACCAAGCATTTACTCGCATATTTACGGGAAATCCAGGTATTGTGATATCGGGGTTTTGATTATTGGCAGAAAAACCGATACCGATATGAACCGATATCATAATAATAGGCTAATATCGGGCCGATATATACATCAGTATTGTCTGGAACAATCATAATGCTTCTTACCAAACTCATGGTGAAGTCCCTCACTGAGTGGTAGAAACAACATGTCCATTCTGCCTACCTCATTGATGGCCAGCTGCTCCCCTCCCCCTCCTCCTGGGTGTCCAAAACGATGTCCAGAACTGCGAAAGTCTTCATACAGCAGATCGTCTTCACTTCCCAGCTCGTCTCCGAGCGCTGTCTTCTCTGATGCTCCATCAGGAATGACCACCGCTGGGACAGGAGGGAGGAGGAGGAGGACAGGGAGAGACAAGCACAGGAGATAAATATTAGAAAGCATTATTTAGCCTGAAACGGTGACTGTGGTCTGACGACTGCTGTAAATCTGTGTAAAACACACAGTACCACTGTGAGTACCAGTCTAAAGGACACAAAAACTTAATATGACTTGTTGTTGCTTGGTATGTAAAGTATATGCCCATCACTGCTACTTACATACAAGATTAGATTAGATTAGATTAGATTAGATTAGATTAGATTAGATTAGATTAGATTAGATTGTACTTCATTGATCCCACAACAGGGAAATTCACTTGTCCAGTAGCATACATGTTACAAAGGACAGAACAGAATGGCTTGGTTACATAAAGAAACAAATATTAAAATAACATAAAATAAAATAAAATATGCAATTTACATCAATGAACACTATGCATTTAGATATGTAGAGGTAACTAAATACTGTAAAAGAAAATATGGATTATATTATACAAAAGTGACTTATGCTACTGAAGGTAGAGTGAGTTGAACACAGCAGTTAACACAGTTGATTATTGTACAGTCTGACTGCGTTTGGAATGAACGACCTGCGGGAGCGTTCCTTTTTACACCTTGGGTGCAGCAGTCTGTGGCTGAAGGAGCTGCTTAAGGCTCCCACAGTGTGGTGTCCAGAGAACAGTCCAGGACTGAGCCAGCTCTTCTGACCACTTTGTTAAGTCTCTTCCTGTACCTCTCTGAGCTTCCACAGCATAAAAGACACTAGATGCCACCACAGAGTCATAGAAGGTCCTCAGTAGTGCCCTGCACACGCCAAAGGACCTCAGTCTCCTCCGCAAATGGAGATGACTTTGGCCCCTCTTGTACAGAGCATCAGTGTTATGAGTAAAGTGAAGTTCCCTGACCGGGAATCGAACCCAGGCCGCGGCAGTGAGAGCGCCGAATCCTAACCACAAGACCACCAGGGAGCTGGTGGTCTAGTGGTTAGGATTAACTCTACGACCATAGCTGCCATTTTCCTTAGATTCTGTCAACCTGGATGTGACATCAAGGCAAAATGGTGACTGTGTGTGAGTTCCCTACAACTAGGCTGAAACTTTTTTCTAATCAATATAAGTTCACAAAGTTGCTTTTAGTTTGTTCATACACTCGGATTGAAAAGTTTTAATTTTATCACAGACACAAAATACACTAATTACTTATTGTAATGTAACTTAAACTTAAAATAACTTTACTTAAAAACGTATAAACAGCATTGGAACAACCTAATAATGACCATGATTAATGTGATTAAGCATATTCAAAACTAAAATTGTTTCCTATATACAGAGTTTAACAAGTTCAACTGGGTAACAATTCAGTAACAACTCATTTTATATATTGGAACTATTTTGTTTTGATATTTTTTTTCTTTTAGTGAAAACTTTAGTGAAGTACTAGAAGACAGTTACCTGGCCCAAAAACAACAGCCCAGTCTGACCCGATCTATTCACTGTAATTATGAGCCCAAGTCCAATTTAAACCCGTAATTGTTTAAGAAGAGACAGGACAAGTGTATATGTGTGAGAAATACTGTGAGAAGAGATGAGCCAGTGGATTTTACAAGCGTCAGTGAACGCATCACCGCCGAGCAGAAAAGTGGCTGCCAGTCACAGAGGAGACAAGAGAGTTCAGGTGATGTTCTGACAACACAGCCGTGACGTTTGAGGGTCATCAGTCCACACCTTAATCACACAGTCTTCCTGACGTTAAACATTTTAATTTAGAATTTCCAGGAGCCTTTGGCGCCATTGTTTTCACTTGTTATTATCTGATTAAGACACATTTAGGCCAAATATAAAAACATTTTTTTTTACTTTCTTAAAAATCTATCTTTGCAGTGTATATAAAGAACTGCTACCACAGTGTCACCCTGCCATGGAGATCTTTATGGAGCTCGTTCCCATCACTGCGTACATGAACACAACATATGAACCAACAACAGTGTTTTTGATGTCGTCTTATGTTTTATTTTATGTTGGAAATGAAATAAAAACTGACAGATTCTTCAAAATGATTGAAATATCAAAGATATTTAACCAGCAGCCTCATCCCACACCAGTGTGATGTGTCTTTGTTTTCCTCATATTCCACAAACATCCTCTGAAGTGTCTCAACTCACTGCTTTTAGCTACCTGAGGTAAGAAGCTAAAAATACACTCGTTGTCACACCTCATCATAGGCGTCACCCTGAGCCACTGCACCGACAGCTGTTGCCACTGTCTCCGTGGCGACAAATCACCACGGAGACAGATGCAGGGAGAGACAGATGCAGTGAGAGAACACAAAGACTCAGCTATTAAAGAACAGACAATACAATGGAGGTGTTCTTAAAGCGAGGAGGACAGATAACAGCATCTGCTTAAATGTAGCACAACAACATTACTTCACTGTCACTGCCATCATTAGAGCTGTGGACAATGCAGCTGCTGCCCTCACGGGGGCACTGTAGGACATGATCATCATGTGTGATGCTGTGGCCATTTTCTAATGATCAGAAACTTCCCAGTTCAATCTCCTAAGACTGAGTGTCCTTAAGCAAGAACCCTAACCAGGAGCTGATCAGTGAGTGAATGTGTTCAGTAAATGTGTTGAAAGAACCACATGGACGAGAAATCTGGCAGCTCCATCGATGAGTGGGCGCTCAGAACAGCAACAGTGACCTCAGCCTATGTTACTGTATATTATATTAATACTAATATTTAAGGTTGCAATGTTTTGTTTTGAAAGAGTGAAAATGGCGTTTAAATATACAGCAGGTAGGATTTTGTGTGTGTGAGTGTGTGTGTGTGTGTTTTTTTTTGAGCAATATTTCATTTATTACTTTTCAGTATAATATATATGTATAATAATCCATCCATCCACATTAGGGTTGCTAGTGCCAACCTGCATAGGGCGAAAGGCCAGGTCATAAATAATAATATATAATATAAAGTAAAATTTTTTGTTTCTCGCTATCCCACAACAGATAAGACCTCATCTAACATTGTTTATCACTAAAAACAAAGTGGATACTAAATAAGAACAATTCTCTCGCTGTAAACAAGATCACAGGACAAAACAGAACAAGATAAAACACAGGGATGTCCTATAATATAATATACAAATGTATAATATAGTGATCTCAGAGAGGACAACACTGCTCCTCCTCCAGTCTCCAGCCTCACAACTACATCTGTAGTCACAGGAGGCTTGGACCAATCACAGGGCAGCTCAGTTTACAGGTCCCATTAGCAGGTTAATTGTTGCTCAAGCACTGGCAACAACGACCTTAACATACAAGCTTTCTGCACAGATGTGTAGATGGAGGATCTCCAACACAAACTTCAAAATAAAAGCACGTTATTTATTCACACATTCAGAATGTTTCTTGCATTGTCTCTGCACTTGGTCGTCGGCTGAGCTTATCGTATGTGCACAATAATGCACACAGTCATTCTGATTCTATGGACTTTATCAGGATTGTGATTGAAGTTTGTTTTTTTGAGCTACAGAATTATTTTGATGAGTTTGAGAATAACTGATACTGATTTAATGATCTCCTTCTTATTAAATATAGTCTTAGACCCTCTCATGTTCTTCTATCATAGACTGAGAATCATATCCATCAGTGTCACCTTTTGAATAAAAACAGCTTCAATGACACCAAGTCACTCCCAGCACAAAGCAACAGCTAAATCACTGTTTCCTGTTCTTCTTTGTCTTCACTAGTTACTCTGTCCCTGAGCCAGAATGTGTGTTACAACTCATTGAAGTGAGTTTGTGTGTTCTTGAATGTGTATCTTTGTAAGGACCCAACAACATATGAACCTATAAGAGAATGAGAACATCAGGCTGCTCATGCATGTTCTGTCACATTTCGGGGTTAGAATTGGGTTTAGGTTAAGGATTAGGGTTAGGCATTGAGCTTTCGTGGTTAAGGTAAGGTAGGGAATGCATTGTGTCTCTGAGCGTGTGCACTTGTGTGGACCTGCATGAGACTGAGACTCAGACAAAGCATGTAAGTGGGTGAGTTTGGACTGTAGCATTTAATCATCCTGAGTCTGTGGATGTGGGTTAGCCACATTAGTGGATCAGACTTGGCTGCGTAGAGAACATTCAATACCCACTGGCACGTGTGTGTGTTTTGATGGCTGAGGAATTGAAGCGTAATGGTTCCATTTTCATTGGATGTGTATGTGAGCGGCGGCGCGTCACGTGTACCCAGCACATGAGTGGACGATAGAACAGTGGCTATACTTTGAAGTGACAATAGCTGGGACAATATACGATACGTCATTCCATTGCAGACTATTCTACTCAATAAAAAACATAATTGCATTCATCTAAATTGAATGGGTTGTACATAGCATGGAGAAAAGCATGTTTTTTTTTAACTGCTACATTTAGTCACCACTTTTCATAATAAAAATAAATACAGTCAGGTCATGAATAGAGCAAAAATAGTAATAATAAAATAATAATCTCAGAACAATTGTGAACCTTCATATTAATATGATTGAAATGAAATTGGAAAATCCCCAAAAAACATTCTTTCTCAACATCTTTAAAAACTGTGATAAATCAACAATAAATAAACAGCGCTCACAATAAAATGATTGCGATGAATTTTCATTATCAGGATAATCGTGAAGGGGAAAATTGTTCACTTTTCACAAGTGACTTGAAAATGTCTCTGCAATAGAAACAAATTAAAAAAAAAACCCTGTTTTTGACTAAAGTGATTTTCAGTTAATTTAGGGGTTTACGGCCAATTCAGCAAACACAATGAGAGACGTCACTGTTTGACTCTGAAGATAACTGTTAGGTCATGTAAAGTGCAGTGAGATCATCTATGTTATGAATCAGCTATACAAATATAATTGAATTGAATGAGACACAGAAATGATAAATAAGTAATATACTTATGTACTTATATTAAATATGCTCCGCCAGCTTAATGGATGGGAAGAAGGATTTTTTTAAGCACCATGGGTTGAAAGTTTATCCTCAACTGGACCTCAAACATGACTATAATCATGTAATGATTATAATCCAATTATAAAAATCAATGACTTCTCGTTTTACTCTTCTATGAGTGTAGGAATGAAATGGAATATCAAATTTTGGAATTGGGGAAATGATGTGGCATGAATGCAGTTTACTGAACTGAGAGTGAGCTCTGCACACAGGAAAGGAACAACATCACTGGCTCTGTCAGGGTGCCCTTGGGCCTTCTTAGGATATAAAGGTCCATCATGGCTGGAGAAAAACCAAGGAGGATATTCATATCTTATATCAGAGGCCATCTTAGATTCAGGGTTGCTACTGCTAGCATCCACTGCTGTTGTTATGTCTATTAAAGGTCAGTGGTTTATTGGAGATGTGTTGCAGTGTAAACCACTTTATTATTTGTTTTAACAATAGTTAAAATCCTTGAGATAGTTACGATTCATGTTTTTAGTTTGTTTTAAATTTGGTTGTATGTATTATGGACGGACAGTAGGGAAGTACAGAATAAACACTTCACATTTAAACACATTTAAATAAAAACGGACACTCCCTCTCAATGAAAGCATGGTTTCCCCTAAATGTCAACAGGGACAAATGTGACGGTTGAATGAAATGTGTTGTGTTTTTACCTCACGGGACACAGGAGCAGATGTTCTACTGCTGCATCATCTACAGTAGCTATAACTTGCAGGAAGGGCTGCCTGTCTGTGTGTGTTTTACTAGCATATCTCTTGAACTGATGGTCCGATTGACTTCAAACTTGACAGGTGTCTTGCTGCAGGCACGAGTAAGTGCAGTGCCACGTTTGACGTTGTTTGGATAAGTAATGCAAAAGATATCGATAAAAGAAGCACACACTGGCTTTCGCTGCTCTCGCCACTCTACTGCGGCCACTCCCCCTCTCACTCACACAGCACTGTGAGTGAGACAAGGCTCCGTGAAGCTGAGGCAGACAACGAACACAGTGCCCCCAACCACAGACAGTTCACCCCACTCCCCTCCGGGAGGCGTTACAGGTCTCTCCACACCTGAACCAGCAGATGCAACCATGTAGTTCAATTTTCCATATTTATTGTATGCACCTTTTCTTCAACTACACTGGTGATTAGCATTTGTGTGGATCATAAGCTTCAGGTTTTGTCATATTACAGTTGTTGGTTTAGCTGCCACACAGCATGTAATCCCCCAGAAACCTGCACAAATTGTATTAAAAAAAACAAACTCCAACTGCTGACTTTGTGGCTTTCACATTCATGTTGAGCCGTCTGGGCCACCGTACTTCTCAATCACTTACACACATTTCCCAGTGAACTGCAGCTCTTCTTAGAATAAAGCTCTCACCAATATTTACCGCAAGCTCTGAGTGTTTCACAACACAAAAAGACTGAAAATGATCTTTATCCATTATTTTATTATTTATTTTATTTCGATGAGTATGTCACAAACACAACACCTCCTGTATTTCAAAGTAAAAGCACTATAGCATGTTAGTTCCCTTCAGGACCAATAAATGTATGGCTTCATACCAGACGTATGTAAAACTCAGACTGGACCCACTGAACAAGGTGTCCAAGACTATCAAACACCAAATTCAAAAATAAATAACAAACTTACTGATGGAGGCAGCAGTATGTCAAAGAATCCTGTAAGCTGGGATGTAAAATCACTGCTTTTCTCGATGGACTTTTGTGTAAGGAGTGTAAGGTTTATAAAAGCAATTTTTTCCCCTCAGAAATAATAAAAATGGAATGGTTATATAAAGTGGCATACAACATATCATAGATTTAAACTGGCACAGATTTGATTCAGATCTAAGTCTGTTTTTCCTCTGTGTCTCTGCTGGCAGACGTGTTTTCAGTGTGTCTTAAGTGTCTGTGTCTCATTGCAGGAGACATGCACAGTTCAGTCATCAGTGATTGTGTACCACATACAATCACACTTGAAAAAGCCTGAACTATCTCATTAATTCAAACCAGTGGCAGCTGCTGCTCTTTGAAACCGGGAAACGCTCATTTGAGGCTCAGTTATTTATACATAAATCCTGCTAATAACAACTACAACAAGGAAACGCGATCATTATGTAAAACTGAGCTGCTATAACCGTGATTTTGTTTACAGTGTATGTACAAACGAAGATGAGCGATATAGCCGAGCAAATAACACACAATGACCAGCTATTTGTCTACAGACAGTTGAAGCTAAGCATCAAGTGACTTTAATGTGGAGGCTGCTACGGGAATATGGAAATCACGTAAAACGATCTGTCATCTATGACAAACTGATTCTGAATGAAGTAGTGACACGTTCAAATCGCGTTCTAGCACAACACAGTACATAAATAATGACATTTTAGAGGAAGCTGAGCTTCCTTTGCAGTCATAGAGCAATCACCACTGATTCAGAAACCTCTGGGAGTTCCATTTATTTCCCACCAAGCTTCTGTAACTTTAGTCTAAACTGTAGACTCAGACCACAGAAGGTTTTCTCAAGAAAAAAACAACACATTACACCTTTTTTCCTCTGTCAGCATTTCTGTTTTTTTTAAGCTGTCTCTGTAGAAACCAGCTCGCCTCAGCTGATGAGCGAAACAAACGCACCACCTGTGTTCAGCCTGTGGTGAACTCAAGCCAACTCACCCAACACACTACAGATGTTTTCAGACCGAGAATGTCCAGGAATTGGGTCAGGACATTTTTCAGAGATTGTTTTTACTGTTCATGTCGAATGCTGAGGGAGATCGTCTGGGTCAGACACGTTAACCCGAGAACACAGAGCATTTCTGCTGCTTTTTTACATTACTATGTTAAAATGTACAGTATATACAGAGGTTATTAGAATTATATTTATTATATATATATTATATAGAATTAGAATGTGCAATATACAGTTCCTTTAATCCTTTTTTTAGCACAACCTAAACAATCTGATGAAAAATCACCAACGATATAAACACACCACACAAAAAGTACTAAGGTGTTTAAAAATGGATTGAATTTGCGAAATTTGGAAATACATCACAGTTCAAAGTTCACTTTTTTTTAACAAAAAGAAAAGAGAAACAGTCTATTCTGTGACTTCTGCACAATTATTGCTACTTTATATCGCTACTAAAAATGTGATATAAAATGAATCATAACTTTGACTAAACAACACATAAGAAGATGAAAAAAGCCTGAATATGTCACCTATAAAAACACACCCCCAGGATGTCCATATAAGGGGTTGTGTATTATTCCCACGGCAATTTACCATGGGTGCACCTGCAGCACAGATCTGTGCCACGTGAGCAGTGTTAACGAGAACAGGAGAACATCCAGAACATTCTGGTGAGAGAGGTGAGAGACTGGAGTCTGGGTTCATGCAGGCGTCAGGACACAAGGACATCATCCAGAAATTTGACTGAGAAGGAAGAAGTTTAAGGTTCCACAATGAGTCTGGGCTGACTTGGTTATTCTCACATACTAACGTCTGTTACATTCAAACCATTGTAGAATTAGAATTCACACAATGCTGATTATCAGTTCCACACGACCATCTGTCTCACTACAGAGCTGTGTGTGTGTGTGTGTGTGTGTGTGTGTGTGAGAGAGAGATCATGACACTGCAGTATTTTAGTAATCGTAAACATCATAACATACCATGATTCGATAGTTTTCCCCAATCTTACTGTGAACAGCTTTACAAATGTGTAAAATCAGGAAGATTGTGATTGTGGACACATAATTGTTAGTTTGTTGAGGTCGACCACAGTGAGCTGCAGCGACACAGAGACATTGGATCGATGTGCAGCTCAGACACCAGTTTCTTTGTGCTTATCGATCTGAACCAAAACAAAAATGACACACACACACACACACACACACACACACACTGACACTGATACCACTGTCTGTCAGCACTAAAAGCCCTGAATGTACAAGCAAAACTGGGACACGGACACACACACACACACACACACACACACACGTACACTTTTAGTGTAATCTTTGGTGCCTTTGTCGCAGTAATACAGAATAAGAGGCAGCTGTTTGGTGCCTGGCTGAATGTTTATAGAGCTGTTTCTAGAAATTAAAGCTAGACTTTATTTAAATTGTGTAGAAGACCTCAACCAGGTCCTGATGTGCCCACCAAGTACTGGTGAGTGTTCATGCATAACAAGGCCCTGCTCGAAGAGGAAGTGAAATTAAAAGATATACATAATGATGAAAAAGAATGATCCAAACAGATAGAATAGGGCCTTTGCACCGATGGTGCCTGAGCCCTAATAAATATGAGCCTTTCTTTCTGGCGTCTGATGCCTTTTAGATCAAACAGGGTTCAAACATGTAATATCATTATGTCATGAATGTTTTTATCATTCCATATAATATTTAGTGTACATCACAAATGTATTCAATAGAATAAATATGATGATTATCAATGCAACAGCCTTTAAAACCAGGACATCACAGATACTTATCACAATATGACAATATCCAAAATCCAAAAACCACCTTATAGATATAATATCAATATTTACAGTCTGAACTGTTGTTATTATTATTATTACACGAGTCAAAATAGAAAGTTTGAAAAATAATATGTGCAGGTACAGGTAAGCTGTAACAATATGGTTCATTTATTCTCATTCTCTCATATTCTCCTGCTTTCTTCTCCTGATGGGACAGAGACAGAAACATGAACACTGTGCATCAGTCCTCAGAGTCTGAGCTACAGCAGGTAACGTTTATTAACTCTATTAACTCAACGCTTCATACACATCTGTCAATCACTAAGAATTCTGGATTTATATCACATCATCCTCACTTGTTCCTCTGATTCCTCATTGTAGCATATTTACCACATACTGATGGGATTGCTCACTCCAGCTCAAGACCTGATGGCTCCTTCACCCCTGAAAATACCCCATCACCCTCCTTACTCGGCCTCTGTAAGAGAACACATTATCCCTCTGTGACTCACTCCTCCCTTCTGGGCCTCGCTTTCACTCACTCTGGGGCCTGTGTTCCATCCCCGTTACCTTTTGTAGTTCCACTTACTCAGAGATAAATGGGCTGTGCTCAGATGACTCAACTGACATTTCAACAACAAAACAAATAACATGCACACATTATATACACTATGAAAAGAGCTGTTTACTTCCTGTGTGGGCTGAACTTTGACCAAGAATGCCACCACAACACCCAGAGGAGACGAAGAAACTCTGGCAAAGGATCCGTGTGATTAATGATGAAAATCTCAGCTGACCAAGTGTCCGACAGTCAGAGTTAGTGTGTTAGTCTTTGGCCAAATAACTAAAGTAACGTAAAGAGAAGCAAACGAATACTTGTCCTTGATCCACTGCTGCCTCCATCTGTGAGTTCAAATGTATTATTCTGTGACTTCACTTGAAATCCTTCATTTTGATTTACCAATCTGACACTAATTTACAAAACCAGCCTGTAGTAGACCTTTTCCTTTAGTCCTGAGAACTGAAGTGTACAGTCAATAATGTCTGTATCCAGCATCTAAGCAGACCTCCATCTTTTAAATGAGCCTTTTTTAAGTGGTGTCAATCTGTATCTCTGCTCGAGAGCATCTGTGTCTGGTTCATGTGTCAGTGCCTCATACAACCACACTTCATATTCCTAAACTAAACTATAACATGTTTTTTTTTACTGTGAAGCATCAATAGAGTTCACAAAGTGTGGTCGGCCATCAAGAAAAACTTTAAATAAAAAAATAATAATCCCATGTATTCAAACTTAACACAGGGTCTCTCAGATATGGTAAAATGGTAAGAGCAAATATTTGTTTGTTTGTCAATGTTATCTGTTTACGTCAATGTTGTGCTACATTATTGCTAAATTACAAAAAGTTGTCCTTCAGCTTTTCACTTTAAACCTCTGAAGTTTGAACACTCTGTTCTAAAATGTACTAAGTAGAATAACGGTCTATTTATAAGCAGTTTAACTGTATTTATTACTGGTATGGAGCTTTATTCAAACACAAACCTGTGTCTCTTTCTCTCTAGAAAACATAGAGCTGTAGTTGTATGAGCTGACAGAATTGAATCATCCTATACTGTATATAATATTTATGGATGAGTGATGATGATGATGTGAGGTTATATCCCCAGTTTTGCAGCATTATGTCTGAAGCTTGTTTTTGTAGAAGTTGAAATACTGACTCCTATCTAAACTTAGACACTTTAAAAACACGCACATAAATCTACATGTTACACAACACAGACGGTTGTTTATCTTAAAACCAAAGCTGTGTGTACCATGATGTGCCAACACTCTGACGTAATATCACCCAGCTCCCCCAGCTGTTCTGTGGGTGGAGCTCTAATTAACTCTCAACGTCTGCTTATCAACAACGAACACACTGATGCTCACAAATGTTCATCTCTGGTTTAAATGTATAAACTACAACATGTGTAGTCCAGTAATGTCATTCACACAGTAATGCCAGTGATGATGTAGATGATGTCAGTGTTCACGAGTTGCTCGTCTGCCTGCTCCTGAGAGCATTCCAGTTTAATGATAAGGCTGACAAATGATGATTCCCAGGTTTCTGCAGAGCATATAACACACACATAAACACAGAAGGGATGTGAGAGTCTCTCTAAGAAAATGAGATAATACGGATTCACCAATCTCTTATGTTTATGTTACTCTAAAGAATCTTCTTTTACTTCCTGAAACCTGAAAGGGAAACATCAGGTTTGTGATGTGCAGTTGTATGACAACAGGTTATAGTCAAATAAACACAACACCTCATGATTCTGCAATATCTTATATCTATAACAGCCTTCTCCTGGTGAAGATTGTCAACATTCACTACACATAGATTTATCGTAAATAGACCTCTGGTTTGTTTTTACCGTAAGCCGAACACAACTCACAGGACAAAAAGGGAAAAGTATACAGTGGGAGTATTTAGAGGATACTCCCACTGTCCTGAAGATACACAAGTATATTTGTAGGATTTTTCAAAGGCAAAAAATATGTAAATATAGCAGGAGATCTACAGCAGTTACGCTGAACCCAAGAGAATATTGACCAAACCTGACTTTGAACTCACCAGAAAACCCTTATTTTTGTCAAAGCCTGAACAGAACTCTAAATGCATTGTGTATTTTTTGATGGCGAGAGTTGAGGCTTTACGTCACAGGTGGTTATAGTCTTTATTTATTGCACTGTAACCACTGATGACTATTCACATATTTCAACGATCATAGTGTGTTTTGAGTTAAATAACATCCACCATGGATAGCTTCAATAGCCTGTGTGTTGCGTTCACTGTCCCATCGTAAATAGTATCGCTTGTTCAGAGACACTTGGTTAAATACTTTGTACACCATTAATAAAGCAATTAAAAAAGTCATTTGAATTCACCCTATTGTACTCTAAGTTTATTTTACAGAACTTGAAGTAACTGGGCCAATTGACATGGCCCGACCCGACCCGACCCGACACGACCCACGTAAAACAACCATTTCTGGTTCCTGATGGGCTCTGGTATCCATGCTCTTCTTCAGATACATCCAGTGTGGACCAGACATTAAGTTGTGACCTCTTCAGAATTAATCTGAATTAGTTAAAGCAATCAGATGTGTAATCTGTGCTGATGGGTCTATGTTTTACAGAAACAGTGTTGTTTTTCTGTGGGTCTGAAAATGAACAGTAAGTAAAGAAAATCAATTGAATCCCCATAACAATATAAACAAACTCTAAGATGCAACAGAATATGACTGAGATACGATGCTCATTTGAACCGTGAACTATATTCACACACACACACACACACACACACACTGCACCGTGCACGGCCATCACAGCCATGAATGCAGCACCATGGACATAAATGTGGGAGAGGAGGAATCATTCCATGTTCTGTTGTTATTATTGCTTCTATAAATAGTAATAGCAGGACAAATTGTCCCCCAGCAGAGGGGGGAGGATCCCTCCCCCCCCCCGTCGGTCCCAGTCAAGCTGGGGGCAGAAGACTGGTGGGAAACAGTGGCCTTTAATTGTCTATTACCCCCAGGGCCCCAAATCATCCAACCCAGTGTGAGAAGAGAGCAGTGAAATCCTATGAGAACTACAGAGAACTACTGATGTATCAGAGAAAGCTCTGAAAATCATGGGCACATTTGAAAGTTTAAACTTGAGAAAAGCTGCTAAAAAAAATGTGTTCAATACCAATATAAAAAATAAGTTAAAGTCAGAACAATTGCATATGGAATTATCTTTCTTAAATAATAAATACAGACATCCTTGACAGAGACGTTGTTTGGATGGCAGCAGAGCGTGTGTACATCAGCATTAATGATGCCTTTGCAGATTCACAGACACTTTTTAAATATGGACTAGATGGTCCATTTTGTCCTGGAGGACACAACATCCATGGTGTCCAAAAACAACTTGGAATGTCCACAGCTCACTTTTCCATTGAGTCAGTTCATCTCAGATAAATGTCGGTCCAGAGAAGGAAGAAGGTTCAACAGGCAGGAGTAATATTTTGACATTATGCATCAGTACTTCCATAATAACCTTTCAGAATACTATCAATCAAGTCAGGACAGTTCAGTGTGAGCAGCAATAACATGTCTGTCAGTATCAGCAGAGATTGTCTCTTATGAAATGAATGAGTTTGTCTGTGCTCAGGACAGACAGCCATGATCCCAATTATTAATATTTTAATATTTAATAGCCAACGCATGAAATTCAAATTCATGTATCATTTTTCCACTGATCCTAGAAACTGAGTCAGCTTTAATCTCAGCTTGTTAATGAAGTAGTAAAGTGGATTAAGAATGACTTATATTTACACGCACACACACAATCAGTGAATTTTACCCACTCTTTTCACACACCTGTAGAGAACACACACACACACACTGGGCACAGGATCTGTGGGCTAAGGTGCTTTACTCAGAGACATGTCCTGGGATTCAAACTGGTAACCCTCTCTCCCTTGTTTTCTCCCTGCATGTGTGAGTGTGTGTGACGGGTTGCAGGTGAGCGTGATCACAGGTGTGCATGCTCTGTTGAACCACTCACAGCCAATCGCAGCCTTATCTCGTCTCGTGCTCGCTTTAATGAACCTATAAAACTGTTTGTTTAATGTGTTGCTGCTGGTTTCGTGGTACTTTCCTCATTCATATGTTAAAAGGCCTGGTCATAACTTATCGTCTGGGATTACTGCCGTGTATATATTTAAGAAGGAACATCCACGAACATCCAAACAACTCTGAACATCCATGAGGAAAACTACATGGACTGTAACCCTGTGTTCTTGCTGTTTGTCAGTTGTCAGTTTGTTGTGTTTCAGTAACTTGTGTCCATTTCATGCAGTTCAGTTTGGTTCAGGTTGTTTGTTGCCGTGGCAGCAAATTTGTACTGGCAGCGTGACCCTGTTGGTATGTGGCTGTTGCACCTTGGACACTTACGCTACTGTTTGAGTTTGTCCATGTTCATCTGATGAGAGCAGCTCAGGACAGAAAGCTATGATCACAATAGGCCAGATTCTCTTATCTCTTCGCTTATAGGCCAAGAAAACACACACAAGAAAAAGAACTCTGAGAAATCTGAACTCTGGGAGATTATTACTGCAAAGTATTTGAGTACATCATCATCATCTATGTTTTCATGTAGCCAGTACATCAAAGGTCTACAGACACAGTATTATGTATCCATATAAATATAAATTATATAAATTATATAAATTATATAAATCCATAAACCTCAGTCTGTTTAACTGTCCTTTTCTTCTCATGACTGCTCATCCAGTCTACTCCAGACTTGGCAGGTTTATAGCTCAAGTGTCAACTGTGAACACATTTGTGTGTGAGCATGTGCTTGTGTCTCACCAGCGATCAGCAGCTGAGGAAACTCTTCTACTAATCAACACAAGTGAAGAGATGAGAGACTTAAGGAAAAGGTAAAGCTGCTCTCATGTGAGGATTATACTGTATGTGCTCTTACAATGACAGTGGATGAGATAAGCACGAGGCAGGTGACACTGTAAGACCGAGCGACATCACACTCACTATTATCTGAATGGAGTGAATTTCATCCCCACTGAGCTTAACCTCTCTGCTGTGTGTGTGTGTGTGTGTGTGTGTGTGTGAGACAGGGATTAACATGAACGAGAGGATTCATTATAACCAGTGAATGACATTATCGTCGTGCAAGAGGAAACAGTTCAGCTTTCTGTAACAAAGACAATAATCATAATCATAACGTCAGGGGCCTTAATTACCGTCAGTTACACAGGTGGACTGTCATTCCTGATATCCTAACCTAACGCTAACCCATAACCTACCCCCCGTCCTTAACCTAACCTCATTTCACTTATGACCTCTAACCTTAACCAGTACCTCAAAAATAAGGTTCTGGCTTACTTACTAGAACCAGGCTTTGATTTCTATCTGGTCCTGACAAGGTCAGTGTTTATGCTAGGGATGAGCCACCTGGTATTGTTATCAGTCTAATACTGGTTAAAAAAAAATAAATAAATAATAATAATAATAATAACTGGATCAGACATCAGACAGACAAAAATCCCATCAATCCAAACCACATGCTTCACTATGCACAGGCTGTAGAAATGTTAATGAAATCAGCAACAGTTTTTTAGCTGAGTCATGCTGAGTCATGCTGAGTCATGCGCAGAATATTTGTTACACAGTGGGAGAATTGTGTATTTGAAACTGCTTGAAATGAGCAGGTGGTAAATGTGTTAGAAAACAGTTGTTAACACTTCATCATTTCAAAGGAGCAAAATGACATGTGTATCTGTAGATACTTGAGGCTCTAATATCAGTATGGGACACAAACAATGATACTGAGCCATCCCATAGTTCATTAGAAATAAAATGTAGAGAAGAGGGATGACAGAGTGAAGCAAAGATTAAGAATGGATGGATGGAGGGAGGGAGGAGGGAGGAGGGGGGAGGAGGTGTAGAGCGAGTAAAGGCTGAGCTGCTTCAGTGTTCACAGCCGAACACGGCAGTACATGTGAGCGCCTACAAACGGCACAATAAATGTCTTGTGACACACATAGACACGTCTTCCTCTCTTCTTCACGGGTCTGTAAAAAGCTCAACATCTTCCTCCTCCTCCTCCTCCTCCTCCTGCTGCTGCTGCTGCTGCTGCACACCTTGCATTGTTATTGGAGAGGAGGGGAGTATAAGGGGGGGATGGGCAAGTGAAGGACAAGAGAAGGAAAAACAAACTAAAGCTTTCCAGGATTCTGTAGCATAGGTGTGTGATCGGGAATATTTGGGTTTCAGTGTCATCACTGTCCATCATGAGCCCAAAGGATGGCTTCATTTTTCAAAATACCATTTGCTCTTTATTTAGATTCATTTGCTGGTGTCTGAGTGAAGCACAGGAAACAATGTAAAAGGGATTTCTGTCTGAATGATGAACAGATGAAGCCAACATGTCATCATGTACATACACAACAGTTACAGTATGATGAGGTTTAACCACATCTGAACGTGCTCTTGAGTTCAGCTATTTATTTCTGTTATATTTATGTTTGCACACAAACATCCATCACAGTTCAAACACAAAGTAAACAGTAAACAGTAGATTGTAAATGCTAAACGCTCTTCTTATAAAGTCTCCTCTCGAACACTGTTTCCACTCACCCACTCACATGCAGTCACTCACACATTCATGCAGGCGGAGCCACCAGGGGTTAAGTGTCTTTATCATGAGGTCATTGTTCCTGCTGATAAATGAAAATGCATCTGATCATATCTCTCTGATTAAAACTAAATATGGATAAAGTATAATATAAGTATATAGTCAAAGCTTATGAGCTTCATTAGAGTGGAGTTGACATATGAAACCATGTGTGGTCAGTGTCAGTGTCAGTGTCAGTGTCACAGATTATGACAGAGAACGAGATTGATGTTATTTTCTTGAATGTGTTTGCTGAACTTGTCTCGCTGCGCTGCTGTTGCACGGCTTCTATCTTCTTTCAATCATCTGGTTTCCCTTCAGTACCTGTACTGTACAGTACTATGAGGACATTATCTGGACCTTTGCTTATGTACATGATACTTGTACTACTCCCACAATACCACAGTCTGCAGTTCAACTATTATCCAATACAAAGTGTCTAAAACTGGGCCATGATTAAGTTTTTTGGAGACATTGTCACTGCAACATCGGAACAGTATTTACCACTTTTTATACGAGATGAAGAGTAGATGATGATGATAGATGAACAGTCCCTGTCTATGACGATGTAGAGCGAAGGTTGTACCACTGACCAACCACTTAGACAATCATCACTCACTGACCAGTGACGTCACTGACTTCAGACTCAGTAAGTGGAACTTAGAGTGTGATCTTCTTGAGACTGTCAGAGTCAGGATCTTATCTGACATACCAGACATTCTCAAGGTGTGTCTGCCTTGTGTTTTTCACAGGACACGTCAGGTCAAAGCCTGCAGTTTTTCATTAATATCATCAGTGAAGTGTAAAATGGCTGCTGCATTAAAACTAAAGGCTTCAGTCAAAAAAGTCAAAGTGGAAGAAACGTGCTGTCATGGTTTGGTAGATTAGCAACACTCACATTCACAGGTTTGAAATGACTTTTTCTTTTTAAATGTTACAGACCTTTATCACAAGGTTACGATTAGAACTGTGGTTGAGGTTATGAAGTCTGAGTGAAACCCACTCAGAAACTAACTGTATTCTGATTCAGAATTTTCTTTTTAAAACACAGTTTTAGGTAAAAACATTGGTTTCTGTTTCTGCCTTTAAATGCAGTCTTTAAAGATGCTGCAACACCTTCACTGATTGTGACAGCAGGTAACTTCACTGGTCAACAGGCTCAGCTATTTCCTTTTATCATTGTCTGCGTGACCATGGCAACCACGGGAGAAAAAAATCAATGAGTCAGGGTCACGTTTTGATGTGATGTGAAGTTTTTGAATTTAAAGTCGTTTGTCATCATGTCATATTATCCTTTGTTTCCACTGTCCCATTATAACTGAGGTAGAACATGGAGACGCCTGTGGCTCAATCTCGGTTCCACTGTGACCTATTTCCCAGAGAGCCCTGTGCCTCCCACTTTTTTGTGATGGATGCTTTCAGACATGATTCTCTCCTCCCTTTTGTTTTTATTGCTTCAGAGATGCAGAGAGTGCGTGTGTGTGTGTGTGTGTGTGTGTGTGTGTGTGTGTGTGTGTGTGTGTGTGTGTGTCAAGTGATAACACAAGCACATGTCAGTCACAGGCATGTTCACATTTATGAATGGTGTGTCATCATTTACATTGTACATTGTTATGAGTGATAATGGTTTGATGAACATCAGTGGGAGACAACATGCTGTAAGATGGATGGTAAATAGCCTGATTATGAATCCTGACGGGCCACGCGGTTGTGTAGTGGTCAGCACTCTTGCCTTTGCAGCAAGAAGACCCTGTTTCGAGCCCCCGGTTGGAACAAGGGTCTTTCTGCATGGAGTTTGCATGTTCTCCCCGTGCGTGTGTGTGTGTGTGTGTGGGTTTTCTCCGGGTTCTCCGGCTTCCTTGGTCATAATGGATAATAATGGATTTGTTTTAATTCTTTTGTTTTGTAATCGTTTGGAAACATAATCCTAATTAAAACACACGTTTCAGTTATTTGCCATGGGATCACACCTGAGACAGAAAAACATCCCTGTTACTTTTCCAGCACTGAATGAGGAGACTTTTTCTTCACTTGGGTTCCGGCCCAAAGAAATCCCTCCAACATTAATCAGATTAAAATTCTCATCTACTCTCTATCATCTATATCACGGCCAAAATCTGCTTCAGTTCCTCTCATATCTGTCAAGGGCAAAAACAACACAGTGATACACTGATCATCCTCTGAAGTGAAATCACTCTGTTTGGACACAATGTACAGTGTGATACAGTAATACTTCATACTAATATTCACTTTTATCACAGAACTCATGGTCTGTAAGATTTCCTGATGAACATATACGAGTGTTTACGTATGAACCACAAGAATGAAGCACCACTGATTAACCTGTGTCACACAGGACAACTGTATACTTAGATTTTACTGCTTCATTTTAACGACTTGGTTCCATATTGGATGAAACAAAGCTTTTATAAGGTTGGTACTTTAGCAACGTCCTAATTACCTCTGCCAATAAAGTTTTTATTGCCATCTGCCTGCCTGCCTGTGAACAGTACTGTTAAAGTAGTAATACTACTGTATTACTGTTAAAACTACTTCATCAATTTATGCAGAGTTTTGTGGAAGGAAGGGTCCTCACAGAAAAACCTGAGGATCCAGGTATTTACTTTCACAAACATCCTTCTACTTTGATCAGTTTTTTAATTCAGACAAAACAAGTGCAGCATCACATGAGCTGTTAAAACATGACATTTATTCATTAATAATTCATTAAATTATATTTTTCTGATACTGTGTTTACTTTATATAATTTTTTTTTTCTTGTTGTAGTGATTATGGAGAACGTGCAAATCAAGAATTTCATTGTGCAGTGTGACAGTTTATCTTAACTGAACATATGACAATAAATATCTTGAATCTTAAGTTTGTCTTTATTAGCAACATTGTTTAAGACATTTCATTTTTGATGGATTTGTGTTTTACTCATTTCCCATAATGCACTGTGGTTTTGTTCATTCTTTACTGAAAACTCATATTAATGCTGCTAAGTGTTGAATTGTATGTTAACAAATTCTTAACAGTGCACTCATTTCTAACATGGTGGACTCTGTTGTCATGACAATGGAAGCAGTGATAATGAATACTTTCCCTAGACGTTTCCATTCCTCAACATTTTTTTTGCAACCCACTTAATTTTGGGTTGTTTCACCATTTGAGAAAACTGGTTTAAACCAAACCTAAACGGAGGGACGGATAAATATGACCAGAGCTGTCATGGCATAGCATTGTCGTGTTAATCAGGGGTAAATGTTGAATTGATGTGGCACTAAATGAGGTCAGTGTTGTGACCTTGTGTCATTATTAGCATTTTTCATTTTTATTTGGTGATTGAAGGCATTAAAAAAAAAGAAGTAATTTCATAAGCACAAATCACAAGTTTAAAAAGTGTCTCTCCAAGTAAAAACGGGGAACACTAATTTACCAGCATCTCAAAATCTCTGCAGCACCTTTTCACATTATGGTTTGGTTTAAGAATATTTATAGTCACGTTGATTAAACTCAGGGCCGGGCAATATATCAATATTATATCTCATTTATATTGTGACGTGAGACAAGATATCTTCTTAAATTTTGGATATTGTCATCTTGTGATTTGATTTATATTACTAGCCCTAGTTTGAACTAATAGATTAAAGTAAGATGAACCTTTAAACTACAAGCACAGGAATCAGGAAACATCATTAAAGTGGTAAAAACCCAATGACCGGATGTGAACAGTGATCTACTCTGACCTCTTCCCTGGAGAGTTTATGCTGCTGTAATGTCATGTTTCCATCTTTGGACCACAGTCATCACCGGTAACAAAACATCTTAAAAACTGACCATCGATGTTATCATCCTGAATCTTGTCTCAACACAACTGTGTACACAATAGTCATGTTTTTTTTTAAATGCTTAATGTGACAACATGAAATGACTTGCTGCATGTGGTAAAAGACACATACACTTCATGACATGCTCTCTCATCATCTTTCTGACCAAACAAACAATGTTTATATATATATATATTATATATTAAATCATCCTCCAACTCTAAAATCAAGTCTTAACCCTCAAAAAACCCTTTAAAATGGTGAGAACCAGACAAAATGTCCTCACTTCCAATGGTTTCTAGGTGTTTTGGCCCTCACATTGATATGTATACAATAACATTATTGAATAGCATTCTCAGTGAGGACACTCATAGACATAATGAACTCGCTCGCCCATTACACTAACCTTAACCATCACAATGAAAAACCTAAGCCACAATCTTAACCTAAGCCACAATCCTAACCTAACCTAAACCTAATTCTAACCCGGAAACAAAGTCTTACCCCTGAAAAAGCCCTTTTCATCTTTCTGCTAATGTGAGGCAGCTACGTTGACGTCTCCATGACGCCGCACAGCAAAGTCTGGAGCTGACGGACTGTTTCTCTCCCTCTCACACTGCTGCAGTGAGAACAGTCACGTGATGACAACAGAAACACAGGATGACAGGTACGGCCAGTGACTGTGAGCAAGCCACATGCAATCAGAGGGGCATGATCATAACACCAGGGATTAGAGAAAAACAGTATTGTGTGTGTGTTAATCTACAAAATCTACATACATGCATAAGATGACATGGTTGGAAGAGGCTTGTGAGCTTTGTGCTGCCTTTCATTTGCATTTCAGTCTGATTCACAGTGTTTACATTCACATAACCAGGATTAACATGTGCAGTGGAACGCTAACTTTAGTGTTTTGCCATAACTGTGTCAGGTTTGGGTCAGGTGATCCGTGTTTTTATCACTGATGGCACTACTGTACATACTGTATGTGACTTAAATCCCCTTTAAAACCCAGTTAAACACTGTTTCTGTTTTATGTTATTTTCATATTGTTACCTGGAAACAGTT
Source organism: Solea solea (assembly GCF_958295425.1). Lineage (NCBI taxonomy): Eukaryota > Metazoa > Chordata > Actinopteri > Pleuronectiformes > Soleidae > Solea > Solea solea. The sequence continues at coordinate 1,239,778 of NC_081134.1, read as the reverse complement.
GTAAAGAGCAGGGAGTGGACTTTTCTTTTTCAGCTGAGGAAACATGGCTGCACAAAAAGGCAGCATTGCACGAACTGACCAATGACAGCGGAGTGATGATTTTATTTGGAAGCTGGATTTCATTCTTTAAAGTAAAAATAGCTTTTCTTCAAAACTGATCTCGCAGACGACCTCTCTGGAATTTATTAGAGGAACGTAATCCCTGTAATACAGAATACCTTTCTGAGCACTGCTCCAAAAACTGCTTAAACTAAACCCACATGCAGATCTGATTTGGACTTTGTCTCAAAATATAAACCCTGTGAAATTAAAATGTCATCAATTGCTCAATTATTTTAAGGCACAAAAGTTAAAATATGCCATTGTCAAATGTAATAAATTAGTGTTTTAAATTCATAATTTTTATCTATAGGTTTTGGGTTATTGGTCAATTAACAACAAATGAATCAATACATAAGTGTCATCCATTGTAATCAGCATTCATAGCACATTTTTGAATATTTTATTAAAATGATTAATCAATCCAAAAATGTTACACTCCCTCACTCAAAGAGAGAGATGTGTGTTGTGACTGTCTCAACACAACACACAGTATTTCCTTGGACTGACACTCAACCTTTGTTGCCCTCCTGTCATCTCTGTACACTCGTGTTCAAACAACCAGACAAAATTCACATTAAAAACAAACACACACACCAAATGTACTCTGCACTCACTTGGGACATTTAAAACAACACGTAGCTCATGGGCTGAGTCAGACTCCTGAAAGCTGAGAACCACCATCAGCACAAGCTCGGAAAACAAGCAAACACAGAACACACCGTGAAAGACTGAAGCTGATTTATGCACGACTGGTAACCATCACACCCAAACACATCACCCGCTGACAGCGTCAGCTGACGCACGCACACACACACACACACACACACACACACACACACACACGCACTGCAAATCCAACACACTAACCTCAGGCAGTGTGTCTGTCTGCACATCTGCTCACACACACACTGAGCTCACAGCATCCATATGTATGACAACAGGGAAATGTAGAGATTTAGAGGCAGAGCTGTCTCACACCCGCATCATGTATGTGTGTGTGTGTGTGTGTGTGTGGCTCTTACCTGTTGTAGAATGCAGACTCTCTAAGCTCCAGTAGTGAGACAGGACCCCCCTCAGAGTGCCGCTTAAACTACCTCCTCCTCCACCTCCACCTATACATCCACCCACCCCAAGACTTCCATCCACCATGCTGTCAACTCCTCCGCCTGTGGGGCTTCCTCCGTCAGAGTCCGAGCCTGGCGACAAACCTGAGCTGCCGCTACTGCCACAGCTGCCCGTGGGCAGGGGCACGCCCCCCTCCAAGCCCTGCTGGGTCCGCATCCCAATCTGGATGCACCACAAGAACGGGGGGGGACGCAAGTGGACAGTGAAGAAGTGAGTGGAAATGAAGAGGACGCAAAGACCCTGAGCAGGTGGTTTATTCCTAAGGCAGGGAAAGAATGCAGAGAAGGAGTAAAAGGAGGAGTAATACGAGGAGGAGGAGGAGGAGGAGGAGGAGGAGGTCTCCTGGCTGATATCTGCTGCACTATTTGCTGAGGTAAGCTTCAGCTGTCAACATGCTGCTTCCTCCTCCCATACACAGAAGAAGAGAGCTGGCACAGTGCTCCCCTCTCTCTCTCTCTCTCTCTCCTCTCTGTTCTGGATGGCCTCTCATTCAGATCCTGCCTCCTCCCTCCTCCCTCCTCCCTCCCGGCTTCTGTTTCTCTGGCTCTCTACCCATTTGCACGCTGCTTCATTTCCTCACACATTGTCAGCCTCTCTCTCTCCGTGCGTCTCCCTCTCTCTCTCTCGCTGACATCAGTGGGGGTCCTGTAGGGGGATTTCTGCTACTCAACAATGTCATTTGTCTCACGACAGAACGGAATAATGTGCAGCATCTATTTAACACAAACACACAAACACACACAAACACACAAACACACACACTAACAAACACACACACACACAAACACACACACACACACACACACACACACTGTCGTATGTGTTTGTTTTCATGTCGTCCACAGTGTTCAGAGCAGATTTACTCAACCACAACACAAACATGTCATTGTGACAAATCAGCTTTAACTAGTAGTTTTTAGCCAGTTGAACGTTTGCTGCAGCTGCTCAAAATGACTCAAAATCACTTCTGAGGGCTGATGAAGGAGATGAACCCATGTCATTAACAGCTGTTTTTAACCATAAATAAATATCATGACACTTACAAAGGATGGAGATGTATGGAGAACTTGGCTATGATCAAGGTGAGGATTCAAGGATGCATCAAAAGATCGATATGAATGTTTATAGAAGGAACTCCAAATACAGATCACAGTAAAACACACTCACACTGAAAACCATGAATATTTTACATGTGATGAACTGGTGACCTGTCCAGGTCGTACCCCGCCTTTCACCTTATGTCAGCTGGGATTGGCTCTAGCGCCCCCTGCCACCCTCAAGTAGAGGAGCAAGCAGTAGAAGACGATTGAGTGAGTGACTTAAAGGCGACATAGAATGCTTGTATCACACATATATGTTAGTTATGGAGGTCTACTTACATATATTAACTTGTTTTCATGATTAAAAACCTCCTAATCGCTGCAAACGAGCCGATCAAAATATCTCCTCGCTGACGCTCTCGTCAGCCGCGCTGTTTCAGACCAAACAGTTGCTGTGATTGGCCAGCCAACGAGAGCTTTCCTACTGTCCTGTGATTGGCCAGGTACCTGGAAGTGACGTAATAGATAGGCCAGCGCTCAGATACACAGCTCCCCCTCTGGCACGGTGGATGCTCTGCATCTCAGCAGCTACAACGAGACTAGTTCTTCTTCTTCTTCTGCGGTTGAATGTACGCAACCGGATGTGCCCGGACTAGTGCCCGCACCGGGAGGCGCTACGGTGGTGAGGATTTCTGATGACGACATCAAATTAAGGAAGTGTCGATCCGCTTCGCAGAGCCCAGGAAAACAATACAACACTATTTTCTCAGCAGTGGCTGAACTGTTTGTTCTGAAACTTTAGGGTTTCATAAACGAGGTAATGACGCAGATACACACAAAAACGCAGCGTTAATTGGAGCTTCCGGTCTATGTCACCTTCAAAAACACAAATACCACAAGGGGGAGCCTGGAATTCCAGGACCTCATGACTTAAAATGATCTTATTTACAATTATAAGACTGTAAATATCCTATCTGTGATGTAAAAACTATATTTCTTATTTACCAAAATGTTAAGAACTTAATTTTAATTGTCACAATAATAAAGTTAATAGCAAATCCCTCGGTCAGGATAATCATGACATTAAATCTTCATATCTCTCCATCTCTCGCCAATCACTCGGACAATTTCTGGGGTTTGACCTCCAGAGTGAAAACAGGGCGTGTCTCTGAAGTCATGACAGTTATCTGACTGCGTGTGCGTTAACACTGAAAATCATCTGAAGCTGAACAACTGAAACATGTCTGGAGATAAACTGAAATATCAAAGAGACTCAAAGCTGTAGCTGCTGCCAAGGGACAACAAAGAACTAAAATAAGGGTTTTTAATATTTCACTTTGTCTTTAGAGGTTACTGAGTCTACACATTGTGTCCAAATAACGTAAAATCTACTAGAAATTAAAGTGAGGATGTATTTTCAAGAAAACTGTCTATTGTGTTGATTTAGGAAAAATAAACATTATGTGAAGCAGAGTCTCTTTATGGTGTTTGTGGCAGTGGTGCCAAAACTCAAGCAATGGAAATCATCACTGTGAATGTCTCATTCAGAGAAGATGAAATAAGAGGTTTTTATTTTATTTCCGCTGATAAAATGTGAAGAAATGTTTGTCATGTAATGTCAGAAAAAAAACCTCTTTGTCTAAATAGAATCTGATGATATTTGTGTAAGTGTGTTTCACAGAGTTTCAGTGGGAACTTACTGCAGCCTGCAGGTTCACTGAGGAACTGCAGTGGTTCACTGTGATTATGTCAAAGTAAATCATGGACTTGTTAAAGATGTAAACCAACAGTCAACCATGATGTGAACTGTGCACTTCACTGTAAAACTGTGAAGAATAAGAACTGCCACAAAGTACGGGTGAATCTGTGTTTCAGATAACAGAGAATCTCTCTATCAGTACACAATGTAATATAGCAAACGTCATTATTATGAAGCCACAAATATTAAAGGGGCAATCTGGGCTAATTGAAGTGTGTTTTAGGTACACAAGCCACCAACGCTTTCTCTTTGGACTTTATAAGTCAGCACTTCATTTGTGAGAAAAGGCTGTTTAATAGTAACTGAGGTAAATAAATACAAATAAAAAGATGCAACACATGAAAACACAAGAACTGCTTCACAGGGAGTGATCCATGAGAAGAAGTAGTGATTGAGTTGGATAAGAAACAACATTAAGGTTACTTGTGTTTGTGTTCCTAACTTAACCCTCAGTTTTGAATTTTCATTCATTATGGAAACTGAGGGTTTAGGTTTTAAATATGTGTTCATTTCAGCCCAAATAATAATAATAATACGGCTACAAGACTACACTAACTATAGTGACATCAGATGGAACTGGGACTAAGGACTAAGGACTTGGGCTGCATGATACCAGGAAATCATGTGATATGTGATAACGTCGCTGAATATTGTGATGATGAAATTACTTGCAATAAATAAAGAGAATCAAAGAAAGAGAGTTTATACAAGAAGTTGTTGTTCAGGAGCACACCACTTTTGATAATTCAAGCGTTCATCTGCTATATGTGTATCGTGCATATCGATATCTTGATCACGATTTATTTACGACACACTGAAACTAACTTCAGTCTCCATTTTCTTGTTTTTTAGTTTTTTAACACAGCTACAAGCACAATTCGAAGCAAGATAAACCTCTAAACGGGAGACTTCCACACTAAAGCCTCGCTTTAAAAGCCTGGCTTTAAAAGCCTGGCTTTAAAAGCCTCGCGTATAAAACCATTCAGAAAACTCTCGGTGAATGAGGAGAAGAAAGAGGGAGAAATGCAGTGTGAAAACATGTGAAAGAAGTGTCCACTTACAGGTGTAAGAGACGTGTCTCCTCCAGCCCAGACAGTCCAGTCCAATGGGAGTGCTGTGTGAGAAGCAGTGGGCCTTGAGCGGCATTCCTCTGAAAGCCTTGACGAGTCCTGAGGTGACGCCGTCATCAGTCTGTGGCAAAGGAAGCGGATTGGTTTCCATCACTGTTACATCACTGCTGATGATGAACACGTACAGTATATGACAATATCAATCATTAGACGTCAATGAGAGGATATGAAGAGAAAAGAATACAAACATGAAGTGACGTGCATTAGACATGGATCAGACCACGCATGAAAGACAACAGAAGAACAGATGTTTATGTTTCCAGGAAGAAGTGTCAGAAAGGGGGAGGGGCATGCAGAAGCAACGCAGAGGAGGAAGATGATGAAGATTACAAAGATTTCCTGTGTTTGTGGATCTCTTTTGTTCACAGTGTGACCACATCTTACTTTGTCCATGTCTGCTGATATCAGAGTGTTGAGCTGTCCCACGCTTCCTCTGATGGCTCGAGCCAATTTGCGTTTATATTTCTTTTGCTCTTCAATCCAAAGGTCGTCTGTACAGTTTCTCTGACGACAACTTCCATGACGACCCACATCCACCCAGTGGCCCGTCCTGAGTCCACCAAGAACCACGGAGGACTTCCCTTCGCCCTCTACGTCCAAATGCTTTCTTGTTCTGGTCTGGCTGGCAGGTCGACCATCACTGTGTGTGCCCTTTTGAGTGATAGTTAACTGGTTAGTCATAGTTAACTGGTTAGTCATAGTTACCTTTTCTTCTCCTGTTAAATCCACAGGTAAGCAGAATACATAAGAGGGTAAACAGTCAACAACTCGACTGAAATGTGTTTGTATGACGTGAAATGAGAAAGGAACGTAAACAACTGGAGCTTCATGGACTTCACACACACTGAGCACTGACTCTGCTGTCGTCACGACCTATAAAGTCAACTGGGGACTTTGGTGCAGAATAATGAGCAGTTCACAACCTTCAGTTTTCACTCTTTCACACTGAAATGAGCTAGTTTGTTTTCACGTGCATGAGCTGTGAAGTCTTAAATGTGCCAAAAACAAAACGAGGAAAAAGAAGAACATCCTCACCCTCAGTGATATTATCACGGTGGAGACAGTTTTTCATGTTTAACTTCAGTCTCATTCATTTAAATCAATTATTTACATAATATTATTGATGAAACAAATGATGCTGGGGGCTGTCCCAATTTAAAATAAATAAATTATTATTATTGTTATTATTATTATTATTATTATTAATCATATATAAATCATAATAACAATAATAATAATAACAATGATGATAATAATAAAAAAAAGCATTTAACTCAGGAGAAACTGGGCTCTTGAACCAGTGAGAATGGGATATTAGCTGAGCCTTTTGTTACGTGAGTAAAATATGATTTTGTGCCTGCTAGCAACAAAGTTTACACTGAGGGTAAACGTCACTGTCTCAGGCCGGTTCCTGGTTACAATATATGTCGTTACCTCATACGACCACACTGAACTTTCATTTTAAAGGTAACAAAGGGGATGTTTTAAATGAGCCTATTTTGTATCATGGTATACAAGCACCAACAGCAGTAGTCCTCAAGTTAACCTGTTCTTCATGTATATTACATATATAGAAATGGCAACGATTGGATGACAGAAACCTGTTGACCTCTAAAAGACACCACACTGCTGGAGGCAGAGCGGGAGAACGAGTTGACAGTGTTATTTAACGTCATCCCCTGAACACAGTCACAAAGAAAGAGAGACTTGTTCTCTGTCCCAACAATGAGGGACACAGATACACTGAGACACACACACACAATCACCACTCACTGCAGAGCGAGCAGCAGATAAACTGTTTCTTTTAGAGTAAGAAATGAATCTATTCCCAGGGATGTGTAACCTTGAGCCACACATTTACTTTGTCGTTGCCTTTCAGATTAATAATTGTTCATTTTAACACAAAGCGGATTTCTTCTTACCTCCGGATCACTGACGAAGCCAATGGCAAACAGGTTGATGTGTGACTGGCTCTCTGTTCTGTGCTCAGCTGCATCCAGAAGGCTGAGGCTGACACCCAGTGGGCTTGTGGAAGGTTTCAGGGTCTTAGGTCTCTCAGGGGGGTCGGTCAGTCCTTCCACACTGACTGACTGAGCGAGAACAGTAGGACACACAGAAGTGGCCCTCGATGAGTGAGGGAAGCGAAACAGTTTACGCTGAGCTGCTGGTCTGGGGCTGTTGGGTTTAGGGCTCATTGGCCGTAGGGGGCTTTCAGGCACGCCCTCACAGGCCACTGAGTGCTGATGAGCAAAGGAAGCAGATGAACTGGGACTCAGCGGTGAACCCGGGCTGATGTGGTTGGTTTGTAAGACGGGAGAGTCGTCAAACAGTGAAGCTCGGCCAGGTGCAGCATTTGGGGAACACTTTCTTCTCTGACCTTCAGATTTGCAGCCAAGTGGGTTTTCATTTCCACTTCCTGGTGAGAATCCACGTTTGGAGATGGGATCAGTGTGGCGTAGGTTTCTAATGGAGGACAGTGACCCTGGATTGCTGGACCTGTCCAGGAGCGGGGAGGACGCAAAGTGTCCACAGTCTTGTCCTGAAGTGATGCTGCTACATTCCCCGTCCGACACGGTCTGAGGATTTTTAAGTGGCTCTGCCTCCTTGGCCTTTTTCAGCTTCCTCCAGGATTGTTTGATTTTACCAGAATCCACATCAGTGTCCACAGAAGCCTGCTCCTCATTCTTCTTGTCAATGGAGCGGGACTCGAAAAGACTTGAAAGCGTCTTGTGTGCTTGTGCAAAGCGCATGCGGATGTTTAAACTGTCATTACTCTTGCTCCTCTTGTAGGTCTGTCTGTGAGGTGAATCAACTTGCTCAAAAAGGGCATTGTCTGGGCTTGTTCCACCATTACCAATGTGGACACTGCTTTGACTGTCCAGATGAGGGACGTGGTCAGAGTTTGGAGTTGAGTGTAAAAACCCACAGTCCTCTTTGTCTATGTTGTTTCCCACTGGGGACATTTCCTGTTGGAATGTCTGGTCTTTGTCAAAAACCTCGTCATCTAAGTTGTCTATCCCTGGCCCCTGTTCAGACATGGGGCCCTCTCCTCCATCCAATGACTCCTGGGGTACCTCCTCACTTCTGCAACCCTTTGCACCCTTAGCCTTCCTAAAAGAAGGCATTTTAGCAAAGACAGAAAACGTAGAGCCTCTATTTCCTGTTTGGCTCCGTTTCGTTTTTCTCCTCTTGATGGTTCCATCAACATCTGCATGTGTGTCTGAAGTAGAAAAGTGTGCGTCCTCATACTCACTGCAGCTGCCACTGACTGAGGTGTAACACACAGCATCGTAGGCGACAGTCATGGGTCTACAATGCTTTTCACTATTGTGCACGTCGGCCTCTAACTCAGCAGGGTTTGCAGCTTGGTGCCGCGGACCTGCTGGACTGGAGGTGTCCCCTGAAAGGGAAACCACAACCCTGTCCTCGGCAGGCCTCATTATTTCCGGGTCTTTTTTTTCCACTGGATGCTCAGACTCCCAGATTGGCTCTAAACCTCTCACAGTAAGAAGGTTCAGGCTGTTATTGGAGTGTGAATATTGGGGTGGAGTTGGCAGACTCACCTGTGGGTGTTCTCTGCACTTTGATTCAGATAAGCTGTCTATCGTTGCATCAGGTACGTTGTCTTCTTTACATTCACTGTACACATCTACATTTATGGGCCTGAGGGCTTCATCCACATTAGCACACTGGAGCCAAAATGTACTTAAAACCTTTGTATCCTCTGTTCTTTCTTGTGTTGTTAGTTGTTCTAACTCATCTGTATGAACATGTCTTGAATATAAATGGCTGCAAAGGTCTTTGCCTTGACTGTACTTTACATCCTCACTGCTCCTGGATCTGTGGACCAGTGAAGACAGCGACGCCACAGAATTATCCTGAGGATCGTCTACGTTTGCCACATGGTCAGGGGTCAAATCTTTTGATGTCTCAATGAGAGGGCAAAATGTTTGTCCTTTATCTTTGCAGCTGATCTGGGCTCCAGCTGAGACCTGGCCTCTCTGAACCCTTCTAATACTGGCCTTGGTGTTATTGTTTGAGTCTGAGAGAAGAGAAGTTCTCAAGCTACACAAAGGTTCAGGGAGATCCAGCTGCACTCGCCTTGAAACTGCACTGACACCGGTTTGTTGGGAAATGGTATCTGGACCTGGACTTGGTCGTTCTCCATTACCAACCTGTCTGGACTCACCAGCGTCTGCATGTGTTGATGTTTCTCTTATGTCAGGGTTCGTGTTCAGCAGTTGCTGAGACAAAAAGAAAGAATCACTGACACTTGCTTCTGGAATGACTCTCTGCTCCCTGAAGTCAGAAACCCCTGCTGTGCCAAACTGTGGAAGACTGACTTTTCTCACTATTTCCACAGTGTTTTTCTGCTCAAAAATGTCACGACCGTCCTCAGTTTTCCAGAGACGAGAGCAGGACGATCCTAACCTCCCACCTCCTCCTGTAAACCTCCCTGATAACAGACGGGAGGTCTCCTCTGCTTCTTGGTTGCCAGATAAAAAAAGCTGATTATGTGAGAACATGTGAGGATGCAAGGATTCCTCAGACGAGTCAGGTCCTGGTTCTATAGAGTCTAAATGTGCCTCCGTCAGACATCTGTCTATTGAAAGGAGCTGGTTATGAAATGTTGTTTTTATTGTAGCACCGCTCTGATCTAACTTATGATGAATTCTATCCTGAGTTTGACCTGGACCGTGCCATGGTTGTAACGTTAGAGGTCGTGTGTTATCTCGATCCCTCCCAGTGGATTCTTTTGAAACAGTCTGCTCAGTAGAACCGGCGTCCAATGAGAGAGAGGCTGAGGACTCTTGGGAAAAAGTGACAGAGGAGCAGATTTCCTTGACTGTCCCCTCTGTCACAGTGGCAGCACACACACACTGCTCTGCCTGGACGCAGACACCTGACACCTGATTATAACAAACCTGAGGGTGGCTCTCTGACGCGCCTCTGCTGGGGCTTTCCTCCCCAGCTGCACTGGTTTGTGTTCTGAGAGTGTCTGAGTTTGTGTTATTTGATTCCCATGCCTCTGCACTGTGTGTGTATTTATTCTCAGGGTTAGAATGTGCTGGTGTACACACACACTTTGATTTGTGTGCATTTATTACTCCGTCTGTTACGTATGAATTGTTTTGACAATGAATGTGTATTTTCTGATGAGTTTGGTAACAACACGCTGTCACACTCTCACCGGCCGTGTCGTCAGTGACTAAACGATGTTGTTGTGAAGTTTCTCTCTGTCTGTGATGGTTAGAGTCACTGATGGATCTCGTTAAACCTGTGTTTTTCTCAGTGTCACAGTGTCTGATGTGATGTTTTTCTACATCCTGTACGTCACAACATCCTAACCGTTCTTGTTGTTGTGCCTCTGTTGCATCTATGTGTGTTTTAGCCTCTGCAGACTCATTGTTTCTGTGGGGATTGTCCTCTTCAGGTTTTGCCAGCAGCTTGACTTCCTGTGTGTCTGGTGGAGTATTTACCTTTATTCTGTTGTGTTGGCTCAGTACATGTGAACTGTGTGGCTCTGTGTAACTGTCGAGTTGAGTTTCTGTCTGCAAACCGGGTTGTTGTTGCAGGTCACCTTTAACTTCCTCTTGATGTGGATGGGATGAGCAAAGATCTCTGGTGCTGAGCGCTGAGTCTAAATAGTTCTCTGGGTTTTTCCTTCTGCTACAACCAGTTTGTCCACGATACGCTTTATTCCCATGACTGTTTTTTGCTGTCACCGACTCTCTCCTGCGGGCTTTACTCTGTCCACTGTGGAAGCTGCTGCCCGTTGCTCTGCGACCATCGTACGCTTCCTCCAGCTCGAGCAGGGCAACCAGACACTCCTCCCCGTCTGGAGTTAAATCTGACAGGGCGTCGCTGTGCCATGAGTGAGAGTCAAAATACTCATCAGATGTGTCTCCGCCTCCTAAGCTTCTGTCGAACCTCTCCAAGGAATCTGCAGCAAAATCTCCCTCCTGTGAGGGGTGGGAGTATTCTTCAAGAGCTTCCTGGGGCTGTTGAGACAGAAAAGAAGAAACGGGTGAGATAATAAACGAGTGGAAATCCTTTGAAAAACAACACCAATGTGTAGTGGGAATGTATTGATTTGAACCCTGAGAAAGATCCTGACAAATATCCAGGATTAAAACTGGATTAAGGAGGACACAGTGATGACTGAATAAGATGCCAATCTAAAGCCACTGAATCTGAATTTTAATGACTTGATTGACAGCCGTGGCGTGTGTTATGGGAGATATTTTCATGTTTTTGCTGCCATTAAAATATACAATAAAAATGACATGGCAGTAAGAAAACCCACGTGTGCACAGGGAGAACGTGCACACCTCGTACAGACCGGGTTGTGAAGCATCTTTTCCTGCTGTGTGGTCGTGTTATTTAGCAGAAAATTCAAAAATAAAGCTGCTTTGAGGATACGTTTATGACCCCTCCCTTTCACAAGTGCCACACACACGTACATAAAAATGTACACACACACACCAATCAAGCAGCCAGAGTTGTACTTACTCTCCAGCGTGTGAGTTTATCAGCTGTATCCTGCACCAGAGCACACAGGTGAGCACTGAACCAGCTCAGCACTGCTCCCATGGCGTCTCTCACACATGTGCTCATACACACAACAACAACACATTTCACAGTGTATCCTCTTTCCAGGCTTTATACGGCTGCAGCTTCCCTGAGCACTCGTAATCCTTTGTCTCTGTGTTTATCTTCCATTATCACCCGTCCACACGACTTCAATTACAGATCCACACCTTTCTTCACCTCAGTGCGGTGACACTCTGCCTCAAACAAATAACACAAGAACATGCTTCCGTCCATGTTAGCACATCTCTAACATGCAACAGCAGGTAGAGTTTAATCTACAGCCTCAAAGCCGCTCGTGCACAGTGAGCTCTGCGTCTCAATAACAAGAAAAGGCACTAAGCTGCTATAAATACAACAAGTCAGCTCAATGTAATGCAACTTAAATCACATTAGGATAACAAATACAGCAGCTCTGTGATTGTACACAAAAAGCAGCATTGTTTGCCAAGCTGCCATAAGTGAGCAGAGAATAATCTCCAATAATCAAAGTGTATTTGTTTGTTATTCTACAGTAAAGTCATGGAGACAACATGGAAGAGAAGTAGTGTTAGAACTGTGGGCATATTTCAGAGCAGCAATCACAGGTCGATGCATTTGTTAGAATAATCATCATTGAGCTATTAATATTCTATTAATATTTAATATATAAATATGTAAAATTTATGACATTTTCAGAATAAAAGTATATTGTCTGATTGGTATAACTCAATAAACCCCCTCTAGTGGGCTAAGAAAGTACTGTAGTGGACATTAAAAATAATTTAGTTTAGTAATGAAACTTCAAATTGCCATAAATATTTACAATGAAATTTAAAAACAAGTAATAAAAATAAATATGGTATTTGATGTATTTAAAATCAGGAGGAGGACTGAGTGCACATTGACACTGGAGTGCATGGTGGAGGCTTGATGGGTGAGAGAGTTGTCTTTCAACTGGAAGGTTGTGAGTTTGATTCTGGGCTCCACTCGTCTACATCTGGACATTAGTCTAGATGTGTGAAGGAAACATGTGCTGCACATGGATGAATGGGTGAATGTGGTGTGAAGCAGCTTTGAAAATCAAGAAAAGCGATGTTTAAAAAATGTAATAAAAAAATCATGCTTTCTTGAGTTTGGGAATGGAATAAATAAATGACTCAAGAAATGAATTCATGTATTTATATTTGATTTGACACAATAACAGTTGGAATAATTGTGTTTAGCAGTTTTAATCACCTTCCTCAGACACGAGCCACTGTCATGGCGTGTAAATGCTGATATGACTGCAGAGAAGTCACTTTAAATACAAGGACATATAAATATAAAGATATCTTAAAGGTGGACTCAGTCATCCTGGGAAGAGACTGTAGATAAATGCTCTCCTCTCATTCAAAAGCTCAACAAACACAAGATTCAGGACAAAACGGAATCGTAATGATCTGGTTTGTCTCAGACAAACACTGACAAGCTCAGTTCACACTGTGGTTACTGTGTTATTTTCTGCTAATTAATTACAGCTGAGATTTTCAAAGAAGCTTAAAGGCTTAGCAGTGCTTTTTCACCATATAGTGGAGTGAGTGAGTGAGTGAATGAGTCACACAGTAATCCATTCACTCGTAGGCTCCGTGTTGTTATTATTCCTCACTGCATCTGAAGAATATGTTTCATTGATTTTAACTAAACACACATTTGTATCAAAGCAATATTTGAATATTTAATATCATATTTTATACGTATACCAGCTTTGGTCCCCACTAAAGACTGTATGTGAGCTCCGGTGCATCATAGAGAGACAGTGTTTTCACTCTTTACTGCATTTGTACATGTTCTACGATACATTTGCTTTACACTGACTTTAAATATACAATATAACATAGACACGCGTGTACAAGAGTGAAAAGTTCAGTGAATTGACTCTTTTCCCTTCTTTTGAAAAGCGGTTATTTAAAGTTACTAACTTAATAATCATATTTTTAACATCAGTATAATGACTTCATTTATTCTGAATGAACAGATTATAATAGATTATAATTAATAGATATCAGATGATGATTTCTTTGTTATACGGAGCAAAGAAACCAAGATACTGTATATTCAAATCTAAGAGGCTGAGAAATCAGAACGCTTGTTTTAGTTGAAAAACACTTATTCATCAATTATTAAAATAGTTTCATTCATTCATCTGGTAATTAATCATTGATCATCTCAGATTTATACAAAAGCACAGAGTTTTATGGTGTCCCGCTTGATCCAAGCTATACCGTCCCAACAACAATATATATATATATATATATGTATATAAGTATAATAATACCAACATTCTCATGCAGTGTGTAATATTCATTAAAATTATGGTTATTATTAGACACTGTATGATTTTAAATAATAAATAAATAAATAATAATAAATATTTTAAGACGTGTGCAGGACTGTAGAACTTTCAATTTCAGTGAATTTAACTCCAGAGAAACACAGCCTCACAACAGTGGGTTACCACTCTCTCTAAACTAAGACAAACAATGACCACAGAAGCACACGTGCAGGATACCTGCTTCAGATGAGTCTGACGTGGATCATCTTGTCGTCTGCTCCCGCTCTTCTTTGTCTTTGTGCCTCCAGCACCAACTGATGCCTCAGCATTCTAACACTCCACAGAAACAGTGTTGCTTCTTGACGTCCACCCACACCCAGCATGGAGGGAATGTGGACGTGGGTGCAACAGCCACACTGATGTGTCAGGGCCTCAGGGACAGCTGACTATTGTGCCTGCAGGGCTTCACTGAGTTCACTCACACACATGGAGAAGCTGCACCAGCTCTGACCCACTGCTGATCGTGACCTCAGCTCCACCTGCTCACGTGCAACTCCACGCACAAACATATTGTCTTTGTGGAGCAGACACAAAAGCATATGACTGATATCTGAGCAACAACAAACACTTCCATTGCTTTAAAGCCGTTTTAAAAGCTTAAATCTCACATTCACAGACAGACCTTACCTCCAGTTGTGTCTTATGGAAAACCAAGAACTATTCATCCCTTCTCACGTTCCTCTCCTTCTGTCTCCATCACTTCATCACTGCCCCTCCTCCCTCTGCCTGCTCTCTGAGGTCATACCCACATCGTTGCATCTCAGCAAAGAGCAAGAGGAGGAACCTGATCTCTACATGGAGTAAAGGAGGGGAGGTGATAGTAATCCCTGGGGTTGTATAAACTACATCAGAACATACTCAAGCTCTTTCATGCTGCTAAAGCGGCATAAAATTACAAATTCAAGGGACATTAAAGGGATAGTTAGGTTTTTATAACGTGTGGTTATATGAGGATCTGACACATAAGACAAGGTGACACTCTCCCAGTGAAAACTGATGTTTAATCTACATGAGCTTTATTCTGTCTTTGCTGACTGCAAACTGTAACTCCCTCGAAAGCAAATGCAGAGAAAATAATGGCTGTGAAAGTTTAGGCAAATTTGTTTTAATCTCCACCAAGAAGGTTCAGTGTGGGTTTATCTTTAAGAAGAGTTTACAGCGGGATCATGACATAGACAGCTACAGTATATATAAAGCGACGCCTCATCCACGCTCATGCATAGACTTTGTTCTCTATGTTAAATAGAGAAATCCTGCACTTTTAACTTCACACAGACTCTGTTTCCTTTAATCAGACAAATATTGTGACGTATCGCTATATGATTGTCTTGCAATATATTGATTATCACAGAATCATTGTATTGGGATATTATTGATATCATATTACCTTCTTTGAAAAGCAGGAAAACTCAAGAAGACAAAAGAAAGCTGCATTTACAGTTCTACTTAAATTACAGGTTCATCACAACTGCCCATTTCACAGCTGTCCTCAATATCAGCATGATGTGCACTGATGCCATGATGATGTACCAGTACTGCGTGTTTTCTAAACACTACATTCAAATCCAGTGGGGAGGAAACTCCCACGTGCAGCGAGGAGGAGGAGGAGGAAGGGAATAGATTCAATATTGGTTCCAATTTTTTCTTTTTATAAAATAGGTCAAAGACGCTATAAAGATGGTAAATATGTCTTTGATAGTTGACCAGAATTAAAGGTGAAATGTTTTACATTGTATTATTTATTATAAAATATATTATTATTATTATCATTATGCATTGAATAAAATTGTCTTTCTCTCCTAGAGCACTTGATTTAAATCACGCTCAAAGGTAATTATGGAATTATTGATCAGTTACAACTAACATCCTGCCTACTGTATCTTTAATGGCTGCCTACGTTCCCCATACATAATGCACTAACTTTGTTATCGATGATAGTTTCCAAAGATAAGTCTTAATGGTGAGTGCACATGGTGACAGTGGTTACACACAGGAAACAAAGACTTGACAGTGATTCAGTGGAGCCCAGCAGCAGCAGCAGCAGCAGCAGCAGCAGCAGCAGCAGCAGCAGCAGCAGCAGCAGCAGCAGCAGCAGCAGCAGCAGCAGCAGCAGCAGCAGCAGCAGCAGCAGCAGCAGCCGGCCTTCTCCACTTACATCAGTCACTTAATTATTCATGACTTAAAGAATACGCAATCTGCTGTGATCAGACACACTAACCCTAACACACACACACACACACATACATTGTGTAGGTAACAACAAGAATAAGGTGGAATTAAAATTGTCTTTTTTGTTTTACTGAAAATGCAAACATTTAATAACTGCATGTGTAACATGTACAAATCAGGGAAATGAAGTAGAAACTGTGATTGAGTGATTGACAGTTCAAGTGTTATTACCAGTTGTTATTTTTAGCTGGTGCTCATCAGTGCACACATGGGTGTGTGGTTCTACATATGAGGTGTGGTCAGGCGCTTAGAGGCAGCACACAGCCACTGTGCCATCGACCAACAAAAACTTCAAGCAACGCATTAGAAAATACTCAATCTCAGCTTGATGTGCTTCAGCACTCCTCCTCTTCTTCATCCCTTAAATGCAGGTTGACTGTCAGTGTAATTCCTCGTCCTGCAGTCTGCTCTGTACTTGTGTCTCTTCCTCCCCTCCATGAGCAAATCATTGTACTGCTGATTCGAGAATTGAAATACAAACAAGCAAAGTGTCGACGCTGTGTCTCCTCTTAACTGTAAAACAACAATTATCTCAGCTGCACATCATGGGAGACACTCCTGTCTCATCACCATCGATGTCGTAACTTCAAACCTGAAACCTTTATTTTTAAACAATGAATTTGAAACTCTGATTGTTTTATTTTGCTTTTCTTCAGCTCGTGTGAACAGATCCATCTCGTCAGCAGAGAACCATTCACTTCACCATTTCAATAGCAATGCATCAGCACAGCTGAACAGGGAGTGACAAGCCAAACTCTGATTGGCTTAACTGATGTTGTGACCAAATCACACCTACCAATAATTCTGACACTAAATACAACCCCTGTTGGCCTTGTGTCGCACTGAGATGACGCACCATGTAAATAATGTGCTTTAGATCGTTTTTCTGTTAAGAACAGAGATGTTTGATGACGCTGATGATCACTGGTGGATCTTATCTTAACTGATTATGTAATGATAATGATTTTGTCAGGACAAGAATTTGCTGAATCAATGAGAAAGTCCTTTGACTTGAGTTGCTGCCACCTGAGGACTGCTTGTACCACACACAGTGAAGCACAGTGTCTCTGTCCACTGCAGCATGTTGTGGTGAGTTAAAATAATGGGTGGTCACAGCAGAAGTAGCCTACAGTGAACATATCAAGATGTGAACACGATGGTCAGGAGGTTTTTATCAGACACTTGAGCCTTTACAGCATCTGTGCTCCCCATCTGCTTTACTCCATCAAACACTAGAAATACTGCAATGTACTCAACTCTGTCTTTATTTTGTATATTAAGTACATTTAAGTGACAGTTTTTTATTAGCTTTTTCCATCAGTAATAGTTTCTCTTTGTAAATTGGTGACTCTCCTGCACTATTATATTTCCTCTCACACAGATGTTCATGCACTGCTCCCTCCCTCCCTCCCTCCCTCCCTCCCTCCCTCCCTCCCTCCCTCAGCAGAATGATTTCACTTCAGAGTTAAAAAGTCTCACTTCAAAACCCCTGAACTATCACTTAAGTCAGAAGCCAGAAGCACGCAGACACCCTGGAACCTTGTGAAAGTCAGCAATCACTGAGCGTTAACAACAGGGAAGGTGTAAACTGCAGCCTGCTGATGGTTTCATTACACTCTCCACGACACAAACAAAGGAAATCACTGCAAGGAAATCACTCACTGTGACAAGTGAGGTGTGGATCAGCCTGAGAGATTCCTGCCCTCCTGACCCAATCTAACAGCATCAACCACACACACACACACACACACACACACACACACACACGCACACACACACACACACATAAAACAGAGATGCTGCCCAAATGTCCAAACTGTGGGAACTCACCACAGGAATCTGATTAGTTCTCTTTATTTCTCCTCTCCATCCTTCCTCAGCAGCTTCCATGGATTTTATACATTAATTAACGTTAATGGAGTTCAATCAACATAATGTTCATAAAAAATCTAATTTAATTATGACATATTCCAAGAGCGTGTTAGTGCTCAGTAAAGGCTGGATTCTTCAGACTGTAATGTGACTGGACCAGATATGTATATATATATGTGTATATATATATATATATATATATATATATATATATATATATATATTTTTATATATATATGGTGTTGTGATCATCCGCTCAGGTGAACAGTTCAGCTGCTTGTGGCAATTCAATGTGGATCTAAGGTCAAGCTGTGCTCTCAGCAGCCCTCTGTTGGACTACAACGGTACTACATCAGGTCTAATGGGCTTCTATTTTTTATTTTTCCTTCACATTTTAACTCCACCAGGATACAAATGGATATTTGAATAAAAAGGGGCAGTCCTGCGTTACAGCGCTTATATCAAATGATAGATTAACTGTGTTTATGTAGATGAAGCTGTTTCTGTTTCATTTCAATTTTAAACCCAGAAAACAACATACATTTCTATTAATTATTACTAATGAGTAAATGGTAAAAGTTCTAGACTTGATGATCACTCAGAGCTGCTTTAGACAGTTTTGCCATTCACCCATTCACAGCCATTCACTCACTCAGTCATACAGCACATATGTACATTCACACAGTCGTCTTCACCTTCTCGCTCTGCCGCCATCGTCCCAACTCACTATTGGCTTCTGACATGAAGCCATTTACACACTTCACTCATTCATGATAGAACACTTGTATATCATCATGTCTCCTCCCCTGATCATGTGTGAGTGTGTGTGGGCATCACTTGTAATTATTGGCTGCTTTTTTTCCCACACTGTGTTATTGGTATTCTGTTCCAGACAAGTGTGGTCTGTTTTCATGCTCCCTCCCTTTGTGCCATGTTTCCATGGTAGTGTCCTCTGGAGGGGAGACTAGCTGGGTTAAATCAAAGTACTCAGTGTGTGTGTGTGTGTGTGTGTGTGTGCTGGTGCATACTGTATAAATCACTAGTTGCACTTGCTGTATTTTTAATGCAAAAAACACACTGTTGTTAAAGTGTGGTGTATTTTTCATTACTGCCACTTGGAGGCAGCTGATGCACAGACTGACTTTTGTGCTTTGTGATGCTGGCTCTCGTTTAAACTGTGAGTCTGTAGTTCTTTCCACCACCACTTGACCAATCTTAACCCTGGTGTGACCTGGACACACACTCTCACTGATCATCTGCTTGAGCCTGTTCTGTGGTGAATGAACATGGGATTATATGAAGATAATCTTCACCAAAATAATTGTGATTGATGATATTATTGTGATAAATCAAACGTTTCAGACGATGTTCTAATATCTTATAGATAATCAAGAAACTGACTAAATTACCAACAAATTAAAAAAACATGTTACTATTCGGGATGACAGCATTTTTTTCTGTCCAATACAAATACTGATACTGGAGAATCTGCCAATACCAATATCAGTCCAATACAGTAGTTTGAGACTTCTTTTTTGTGAGAGTCCATTACATTCAACCACTATAACACAAACAATCAAGGATGCATTTAAAAATCACCAAACTCTGCAAAGTATATGCATGGTTATTATTATGACTCTTAAATTACTTGTGCCACTGATTTAAGATTGTGTATTAAAGCTTGTGCGCCTCCTTAAAATTGCTTCAAAGTTGTATTGTACCAGTCTAATTTACAATTAGATTAGTTCAGATGAATTTATTTCTGTATTTTATGATTGAAAGAACAACATTTTTATAATAATTTGATTATTATCCGAGTAATGTTGTTGATTGCATTTCTAAACAATGTTATGTCAAAATAAATGGAGTTGAAGGTGAATATCGTCTGTCGCTCCGGTGTGTTGGATCAGTATTTTGCTTGAAATGCCCACGTGTGAGGCCCGTGAGAGGTGAGAGGCGAGAGGCCTCAGGCCTTTTCCTTTTGCACACGTCACACAGCTCATGCACAACACAGCAGTGAAGAGTAAACAATGACTACATTGTCCTGTGAGTGGAAACAAAGGGCCAGCGGAGTCTGTGCTGCTTCAGACACCAATTAAACTTCATCACAGTGAAATCTGCTCATTACTGAAGACTCATCATCGTCCATTCTTCGGTTTTTATCTCTTTTTCCGTGGTTATAACCTCCATGCACCTGTCCATGGTGTACCCCGCCCGACACCCTCATGTGGAGGATAAAGCGGTAGATGATGAATGAATGAATGAATGAATGAATGAATGAATGAATGAATAACCTCCGTGCTTACCTCTGCTGCCAATGAACAGACACAGACATGACCTTTTAGAATTGAACGATTATGTGAAGGATTATTTGTTTGCTGTTGTGCATAAACATCCTGATCAAACGAACCAAACGAGACTCTGAACCTGTAACACTTAGTCAACTGCATCATGGAATAATGAATCACGAGAATCTCCTTTAATCACATCATGTTGATGTGTGAATTTCTCTGTGAGATGAATAAAGTATCTATCTATCTATCTATCTATCTATGAGGGATTCCAGCCGCAGCAGACAGACGGAGGTGTGATCAGGTGAAGGCAGTTGTTTCATCATGGACGCAGGAAACTATCTATCTGGAAAATCATATATTACCCCCTGCTGTTTCAAGTGCAGAGCTGCAGCGCTCAGAGAAAACACTGAACACCATCTCACCATGTGGCCTATGGAGCATGAAGATAAAATCAATAACGGTCAAAGTCTCAAACACCAGCACAGCAACAGTGTTACAACTGTAACATACCAGATGTGGGTGCAGGTGACAAATTGCAATTATTTATTCACAGATTTGTTTCATAAAAGCCAAAAGTTTGTTTCAGGATCTTTGAAAATGTGGCACTGACACATTAGTGAGCAACAGACTGTGCTGTGCCTGTCCTGGGCCGCATCATTTCTTTCTTAGACATAATCCTCACTCTCCTGCACCAAAGTCCATAGAGACAAAAAAGGCATGTTTTCACAGGAGCTGCTGCTTCACTGCTGCCTTGTACGGTATGTTTGTGTAACGTAGGTAACCTGGAATGAAGGATTTGGGCCACAGACGTCACACAAACAAACACGTTTGAATACACAGGCAGACATCAGTGGATCAACAAGTGTGTGCCGTGATGTAAACTTCAGAGCACATGTCACGTCAGGGTCCTGTAGACCGTACACGTCTGGACGCAGGGCACACGACACATTCCTACCAAAAACGAAGAAGAAGAGGATAATGCACATGAGTGGAGAGCTTCATTGTGCAACCATGGCAACGAGAAGGACACGAGCAGAGGAAGAGCTGTCGAGCGAGGAAGAACTGATGCATCAGTGAATGCATCACAGCCGAGCAGAAATATCGCTTTAAGTCACAGAGTTAACAAGAGAGACAGCGTCTCATCATCACCTGACGTAACACGTTAAACAGGTAAATATGGAACGTGTGCAGCAGCATCACTGACATCAGACATCATTCCCATGGAGCTGCAGCCATGACTCATGCTCTCGTCTGGCAGCCTGACCCTGCTCTTCCCAGAAGTCCTAAAATAAATGGCTGCCATGCTGCCTGTGAGGAGTTCAGTGGGAGAGAAAGACCGCTGTGATCCAAGAGCCCAGGACAAATCTTTAACTGGACAGTGAAATGTTTCAGTGTGTCTTCACAGTTCCTTCTTTTGAAAGAATAATAGTCTTCAGTTGCTACAATAAATGGAAAATGTAAAATGGTCTGTATTTATATAGTGCTTTTTGAGTCTCAAAGCTGCTTTACACTACAGATCTTGTTCTATGACACGTCTTTCATACCCATTTACACCCTGCAACATGGGGACAAGTGTCTTGCCAAGGGACAAATTGGCATGTAGACTAGCGGAGCCAGGAATTGAACCCTTGACCTTCCTTTTGAATGTATGTTCACACTGTCGGAAAAACTAGGCTGCTTGCTTGTGACTGCTGGACACTCGGTCTCAATCATTCTATAAAACGACAGCACAGGACATCTCATAATTCAACTTGCACTAAAGTGAGAGCCAGCGCTATAGGCGTGTTTGAAGCATCAGACATGCAACCTTATTCTTTTAATTTAAGCATTTGATTTGCATACTGGAACCACACTGTGCAACGCCAAGCAGGTCACATTTTACTACAGAGGTGTTGCCTTGATATGATCATGTTATTGGAGGTTAATGCAGATTTAGTGGCGTCAACAACAGACGGCTGAACCTTCATGACTCTCTATGACTTCTATTCTTTATACAGTTTGTTTCCAATTGACTGGTTATTGTTACATTCATATTGTTAATGCATTATGTTAAAGTTAACCTTAAAGGACGTAGGTTTGTGTAAAGTACATTGAAAAACAAATTATTACATTACATTACATCACTCAGTACACCATGTAGCACCAAAGAAAAGAGCGATCAGGACGTAAAACCAATGATCCTCGACTAAACTAGACAAATCTAAAAATGGCAGAGCCACCTGCGCTAAAGGAGAAAAAAAAGATTGAGAATTGAATTTAATTGTGACCTTTAAATCGAAAATCAAATCCAATCACAGAGTTGGAGAATCCGGACCCCCATTCGGCCCACAAACTGTGAGCAATTTCCTCAAATACCACATAGTATCCTGACACGTGGTTTTGTGCTGCTGGTCGTACATGGACGTGGAGAGGACCACTTCTTGCCGGAATGGTGTTGTGTTGCGTGACATCCGTTAGCGCTACACAACAACACAACAGTGGAATCAGGACGAGTGTGAACATCCCTAAAACAGTCAGAATCCAACCTGACGCAGCATGTTATAAGACAACTGGAATTACAGACGGCGGGTTTGGGTCATAGCTCACCATCGTTCATGACCGGAGTGATGTACAGTGATGAGTCTGATCTGTTGGGACAGGCCATTGTTTGGGTAATATGATCTATACTTCTATCTACATTGGCAGTGATGGAGGAACCTGTTGAAACAAGCACTGCTTTACAATCAGTGGAGACACTTGGTTGTTGTCCTGCTCGTGGTCCTGGTATCCAACACAGACAACACCAGACTTACAAGCAGTGTAAGAATGAAATATTGAAATATTTCAATGAAATATTAAATACAGGAAACTGACTTAGCAGCTTTGATCAAGTCTCTGAGAACAAAAATGTGTAGCTTTACATAAATATAAGTATAGTCACGTGGTTCAATCTCATGCTCGAGTTTAGTTTGGTGTTTTATTTCGTTCACTGTCTCTCATTTCAGGTCACTTCACTTCATGCCTGTCACTTGTTCCGCTGCTCTTGTGTGTGTGGGCTGTGTGTTTCAAGTCTTTTGTGTGAGGTATTATAATATAATATTAATTCATATAATTAAATTAATTAATTAAATAAAATAAATAAATAAAAATCAACCCTATCCAAATAAATTGGTCCACGTCTAATTTATTGTTGTGACATTAATCAGCGAGTTTATCTTGAATGTGACTGTTTTGAATAAGAGAATATTTATTTATTTTAAATCCCTTTCACATCAGTGTCGTGCAGGTTGCTTGTACAACATAGTATTTCCACGTAACAGCAGGGTTTTCTGGCAGAATAAATCATGTGATTTAGAGTTGAAGGCTTGTGTTTGCTTCATTAAGAACGATTCACAGGCAAACAATCAGGACAAAACAGGCTTAAAGCTTTGCTTGCTCTGTGCCAGCCACAGAGTCTTAGCCTACACTGGAACTTGTCAATCAGACACACACCAACAAGCTCACACACATTGATGCCTTGTTTTCACATTTTGTTTCTCAGTAAAATGTGTGTTGAGAGTCTTATTCTCCCAGAATCCTCTGTTCAGCCTAAATAAGATAAAGCAGTAGTAGTTAAAGATAAAGTATTTGTCGAGCAATTCAAATCCACTGACCTGATTTCAACAACATTAATCTAACTTATTTTATATAAATAATCAGAAAGTCACCTCTGTTTAATGCAAAAGCTCAAGTGTCTGAAGCCAAATTCTACTGAATATATAATATATATAGAATAATAATATAGTATATATAATTATTATAATAATGTAATAATAATAATATAGAACATATATATATATATAATATACCAGCAAATGATTATGGTCCCAGTGAGAGTGAAATAGACACCAGAGCTGTTTAGAGTTCCAGAGTTCGCTTCCTCAGACAGTCACCTGGAATGTTCAGAGAAAAACATCTTACTCCGGTAACTACCGGGATCTGCTCTCGTGTGACGGCACATGGCTTCTCCACAGCAGGCAGAGTGGGTGATGACTGAGTCCTTCGTGTCTTTATAGAGCATCTACACAAACCTCTAAAACACAACACTCGCTCTCACAGCTTTGAAGAATGATCATTTTGATTGATCTTTAATCCCACCCGTCACTTCGATCCGTGTCAGCAGGTTTTTTACTTATTTTCTTTTGATTCATATCTAACTTTGCAGCTGCAGATCAAAGTCATAATAATTACATCACATAACTTGTAGAAAGACCTTCACGACATCCTGAAGTTTTCTTTCCATTCACCAACATCAAATTTATGTTCACGCGTTTCTTTTGTTTCATTATTTTTTTCATCAGTCACCACTGTTTTGAGGCCTTATATTAAAGTAAATAGATACAATTGTATTTAAATATTGTGTCTCTTATAATTGAAGAATCATCATAAATAATCATGATGTCAATATTGGAAAAAGATAATGCCAATGTCATTTGATGTGCACAAAGCACAATTAGACACTATATTTCAACATCTTTAATTGAAGGGAAACAAAGTAAACAGGTTAGTTTAGTAAACAGCTCAATCTGAGGTCCAAACGGGCCACAGGGAAAGTACAGATGTAATATTGTACATGTGAACAGTTTCAAACAAGTTTCCTGTGATGCAGACTGCTGAAGTCTATCACCGCCTCCCTGAACAGAGACAGAGACACTACAGATTAGAGAGCTGAAAAAGGTGAAGCCTTCTGAAACATCATCAGTCCCAGGTCATAGGTCAAACCTAAGTACAAAGCTGTGGACACATGAGATCACGGGTTGACTTTCACTGCTGTGATGCTGCAGCACATGTGGTTTTTCATGACACTGCCAGTGCTTGTCAGTAGAGGAGAGGCCCAGGGTGTTTTTGTCATGGTGGCCTCCACACATTCATCACTTAAACGTACAGACCCTGTAATGGATCACAGATCCTGCTTGATCCAAGCTCCCACTGAAAACAGAGCGCTGGATGATGCACTGTGCTACACGCTGCTGTCTGCTACCCAAACACATGAAGAGCCTGGGAAAAACACTTGAGCCTTCATCTATGTCTTTGTCATAAAGAGAGAAGCAAAGTGCCACAGGCTCTTCACACGAGGACGAGTTAAGAGACTCAACAAGGGATGAAACACCGTCCTTCTTTAAAGTGATGCTTCAAGGATTTTAAAATGTGGTTGTGATGGATGTGACTGAGCTGTGCAGATAAACTGGGTGACACACAGTCTCTCAGTCTTATTGAAAGCATGGTCAATCAACAAACCTTGTGACATGACATGAAACATCACATCTCACGACACATAATATTTGAGAGATTTTGAGATAAATTTTGCATTAAAACTCTGGCATCAGGTTGTTGTGTGTTCCATCTCCTCCTCACTTTCTACATTATGTGACGCGATGGAAGCGATGGAGGCAAGTCGCCGTATTTTAAACAGAAATAACGGGCATTTCTTTCACCATCAACCAAAGAATTGTTGCAATCTCTGTCGTGGAAACGTCTGCAGAGAAGAAACTGTCGTTATGTGTGAGTTTCACACGACTTAGCGAGTTTCTCCGTTTACTTCTGGAGTTCTGTGTGGATGAGAACCTCTCCCAGTGAAACTCGCCCAGTTGTGTCTGGCTCTGTAGAGATAGAGCGCCTTGTGTTATCAATGAAATGCTGCCAAAGCTTTTCATTCTTATCGTAACACATTTAGAGATCATTTTATCCCCCGGTGCATTTGTCTGTACTCGTCTGATGAGAGGAGTTCAAGACACAAAGCTGTGATCACAAAATATAAGATGGTATTTCATCTGTAGATGAAACTATGGTGCATACTGCAGCTCTGTATGTTTTGCCTGGAATTCTCAGTGGAGAGCACTCTTGCTCTGAGTGGTAGAAGTTAGCGTGGAGCCCTGGAACAGCACCAGTCTCTTGCTTTGTTCACACAGATGAGTGAAAGACAGTGGGCCTTCCAATTTTCCTGGGTAACCAACAGTTACAAGAGGAAATCATCCTGCATCCACTCCTTCATTAGCATAACAAGCAGTGCAGAGGCGCAGGCCAACTCTGTGAAGCTTAAAGACCATCAGCGATTGTGCAAAGCTCCCCTCCACTTTCCTCCACCCCTTCCGTTCTCCACAAGAAGCCACTCAACACAGAGCTTTGTTCTGTCCAATTGAATTACTGACGAGAGGGACATTCACCAGACTGACCAGAGATGCTTCAGCAAGACATCGTCTGTGTTTATCACACATCTCAATGTAGAGAACAAGCCAAACGTTTCCAGAAGGACACGGACACATTTCAGCAACTTTCTCTCCAAACATTCAAAACTAAAACACAGCTTTCAGGACTCCAAACGTATGAATGGCAGATGTAACCATAACTAGGGATGGGATAGGATTGATACCACTTTATGTGTCCAATACAATAATGATATCAATCTTGAATTCCAATTCCTCTGAT
Source organism: Solea solea (assembly GCF_958295425.1). Lineage (NCBI taxonomy): Eukaryota > Metazoa > Chordata > Actinopteri > Pleuronectiformes > Soleidae > Solea > Solea solea. Next base: position 1,212,839 of record NC_081134.1, on the reverse strand, counting down.
ATAGCCTTCATTGGGGCTTTAAAGGGATCATGCAGTATATAAACACTGAATCAGTGTCACTGAGCATCAAAAGATTTGAACAATATAAGAGTAAAAACTTGGTCCAACCAGACCAACAAAAACACACGATTTCAACTGTAAAGTGAAATTATTTGTTAAAAAGATTTAATAAAATGATTATATTGTATTGTTCATTGTTTTATGTCATGATAAATCAATTGCCTACATGATGTCATGACTGATATCATGTCCATCATTTGTTTGCAATGTGCCAGACTAAAGCCTTATTGTCAGATTTAAATAATGTGTAAACAATATGAATGTAACAATAACCAGTGAGAACTGTAAAAAGAAGAACGTCATGTAGCTGTGTGCTGCTCTGAAGGTCCAGCAATCTGCTGTTAAGGTCACTAAATCATATCATCATCATACATGGAAGGAAACACCTTTAAGACCTGCGTCGTATTTCTTAGCGTGGTTTCAAAGTTTCCAGTGAGCTGATGGCCAGTGAGAGCTGAAGGCTATTAGCAGCTCAGCATTACCAGGAGCAACTGGACTGACTGAGAGGAAACATCACAATCACGCTGTGAAAGCATGACAAACCATTCTTTAGTTTGATCTTTCAGTAGACTCACTGGACAGTATCCTCCTCACAAAGCTTGTTATTTGTAAATACAAAGGAATCATGTCAGTTATTTCCTTTTCCCTTCTCTGCTCTACTTTCCTTTTTCTCTCTCTCTCTCCCTCTCTCACACACACACACACACACACATGCTCTTCTGCAGGGCCAAAGAAACTTAATGACCAGGCAGCAAATTCAAAACCACAGGTCCAGAAAAAGAAAAACAGTCAGTGAGTGAGTGAGTGAGTGAGTGAGTGAGTGAGTCAGCCTTCCCTGCTCGAGTCTGCTCACCTACCAGCCCCTTCCTATCCCTCTCTCTTCCTCTCTATTTTCAGCAGCAGGAAGAATGTGGCTTCGAGGTGGATCAAAGGGCCGCTCTGACTCTGAGGCTCTGGCTCACACACACACACACACACACACACACACACACACACAAGTGATGTCATAGGAGTGAACAATCAGGAGACTCCACACTGTGACCAAAACAAACAACACTGTACTGTCATTCAAAGTCACAGTCCTGTGGTACATTTTCACTGTCTGACAGATGAGTGTGCAGCTTTGTCATCATCATGCACACTGCAGCAACCATGCTGACGAGTATATATATATATATACATATATATATATGTATATATATATATATATATATATATATATATATATATATATATATAAATATATAAATGCTGTATTTGTGCAGCATTTCTATAGAAAAGCAAAGCCCTGCAGTGTGTGACATACTATACAGGAACTTCTTTACCTGAACAAACACAGGGGTTTTTAAAAGAGGCACATACCTACACATTACGGTGAGACGTGGCTGTTTTGGGTGGAGTACCGGACATCAGGCTCATTTAGGCTGCATATTTGACATAACTTCAGTGTTCTGGTGCTGAGACGGCCGGCTAACTGTAGCTAACAGCCTGTTTATCATTTCGTTGTATTTCTAAACTGGAGTTTTTAGCTGCTGAGAGTTTCAACCACTTTCTCTGAGTACTATCTACAATCATTACCACATTCACTCATTTTAGCGTAAAGCTGCCTGTCTCAAAGTGTTGGTCCGTGAGCGACCCCTAGTGGTCAGCTAGGTGACAAGCAAATAACATATCATCAATTGATAAATTCCAGGAACGTCTGCCGATGATTTCAAACTTGACAGATGTCTTGCTACAGCCAGTTTGACGTTGTTTGGATAAGTAATGCAAAGATAACGGTAAAAGAAGCACACATTGGCGTTATCGCCGCTCTCGCCACTCTACTGCAGCCACTCCCCCTCTCACTCACACAGCTCTGTGAGCGAGACAAGGCGCCGTGAAGCTGAGGCAGACAACGAACGAACACAGTGCCGCCAACCACAGACAGTTCACCCCGCTCCCCTCCAGGAGGCGTTACAGGTCTCTCCACACCTGAACCAGCAGGTTCAGAGGAATAATAATTCAGTCAAATCATTTTTATATAAATTGGTTCTCATATGGTGGAAATCAGAAATACTGTTCTTCTGTAGATACCAGAGTATGTGAGTGGAGCTGAGATATTTTATGTAGAAAATGAACTGACTAACAAAAAAATTAATTAATTACCACAATTGGAGTCACCTTATCGCATTAATTTGGCTATACCGTTGTCTAAAGTATATAATGTAATTGTCTGTGACTCTCTGTTAAAACTTGTTTTATGTGTTACACTCTCACAACACACCTGTCAAACAAGTCATTGGAACATGATATAGCGCCACCTCCTGACTGTAACACACCTCTTCTGTCTCAAATTCATAAGAGTGAATTACGTCTGCAAATAACATGGAATATTATTTTCCTTATCAATTAATTTGTCCATTATTGACATAATATATGAGATGTTTGATCCATAAAATGTACGTAAAAATCCCAACATATTTAATCATCAACATTTAAGAGGATGAAACCAGAGAAACATATTAATAGGTTATCGAAAGAGAAAGAACACAGTAGGCATGTGATAGAATGAGGGACTATGGGAAATAGGGCAGCTGAGATTCTTTCAGCTCAGCTGGTTGTGAAATGAGACAAATTCCTCAGTATCTCTCCTGTGTCAACTTTGCAATTGTGTGATAATCACCGGATGGCCGCACACAACTCTGCCACCAACCCTCCTCCTCCTCCTCCTCCTCCTCCTCCTACCCCTTCAAGAATGTGATGGCCTTAACGCAGACACCAGTTTACTGATGAGTGTGCCCTGTGAGGAGGAGTAGGAGGAGGAGGAAGAGGAGGGGCTCGCTCCTCACGTCGGACAGGGGCTTTGCCAAAAATGAAGCAATGGTAAAGACAAAAAAAAAGAAAAAGCCCTGAATTTGAGCCACTGGTTAGAATGTGTGACTATGTGTGAAAATTCCCATTATTTTGCATGTGTTTACGTGCATGTGTGTGCGCGTGCTTATGTGTGTGTGTGTGTGTGTAGTGCGCAATCTTGTTATTACTAGAAAGCCTTTACTCAGCACAATGGTTCTTTGATTATGTCAACAAACCTGACACAGGCGGCTTCATGCACCACAGCCTGACACAAATCAGTCTGACAACATAAGCACAGTACACACTGAGGGGAGACTAAGAGACTAATTATAGTGGCATCATTGTATCGGTGTGTAATACATTAATTATTCTATATTTAGGTGATGTTTCAGACACTTTTAAAACTTACACTATATATATATAGATATATATAGATCTATATATATATATAGATCTATATCTATATATAGATATAGATCTATATTTATATATATAGATTTATATGTTTTATTTTGATGAGCACTTTGAGTGGCACTTTCTTCACACTGTCTGAGGCACTTGTAGGACGCATATTTTGAATTGGAGCGGGTTTTTAAGGTTTTAGTTTGAACCTCCCCACCCACGTCTGATGTATTTCAATAAAACAGCACTATTACATAACAAACTCTTACTGCTGTCACATAAAAAAGAGTCAGTGGACCTGAACTGTTCACAGCTTTTCCCACATTCACACAGAGAAAGGGGCCTCACCTGCTGCACCAAAGAAAAGCTGCAGAAATGCAGTGTGGTGACCAATGCACACAGCAGAAACCCAACTTTCTCTCTCCTCAAGAAGAATGTGTCTCTCCACAGCAGCCTCACCTCACATGGGAGAGAGAGAGGGAGAGAGAGGGAGAGAGAGAGGGGGAGAGAGAGAGGGGGGGAGGGAGAGAGAGAGGGGGGAGCCTGTCCTGCAACCCCAAGCTGTTTGTGAAGCTCTGTTTGTAATTCTGGCGAGCAGTTTCCTCTCCATGCATGGTGATGCATTACAAACAGACTGTAATACCACCAATCAGGAACCCTCAGACTAGCATCTGTTATTTCAAGCAAATCCTGATGTTGTTGCAGTGTAACAGGCGCTCACTGTAAAAAATCAGGGGTTGTTATAATTCATTCTTAATCATCTGACCTACAATCTGAAATTTCCATAAGGTTGCAGAGTTTTGGAACGACTGTAGAAATGATATTTTAACTAGATCACGGCACCATTATATCGTATATATACACATTTATATATTATAAAAAAGTAGTTGTTTAGTGTGGTTGTATGAGATGCACTGACTGCACTGTGTGCATCCGCCTGCAACAAGAGCCTGCTTCAAACTGCACTGCTCTGTCATTAACTGAAGCCTAACCTAATCAATCTGTGCCTTCTTAAGTCTTCAGTATCTTCAGGAATATGTGCACGTTGTTATCTCACCATGAGACAGCAGACTGAATAGATACTTAAGTTTGTGCAAAGTTAACACACACACACACACACACACACACAGTCCAAAAAGAAAATCAGAGTTTGAAGCTTGCAAGGAAACAGGAGCTCGGCTCTACTGCTGCTGCCAAGTTTTTGTCACTAAATTTTACTGAAGAATTTCAAACATAAAAGCGACAAAATAAGACATTTGAACTTAGTGACGCAGACGGCAACACATCTCCAACACCTTTGTAGACTTCAGACTGGTTCTGAGCACAGGAGGTGCACACAGCACGGCCAGCGCTCACTGTGCATCACACAACTATCACTTTAACTCCAAACAGAAAGGCCGCGGTTCAACTGGGATTCATGTTAAGAACCTTATTGTTCTGCAGTACTGCGTGGTGGTGCAGTGGGAGTTGTCAGAAATGACATAATATTATCATATATGAATAATAATAATAATAATAATAATGAACCCCGGGCTCAACAGCTTTGATTCTCTGAAGAGAAGCTGAAGTTCTACACTGGACACTGAAATGTGCTCTCATGAGTTGTGGTCAGACACAGACTGAAAGACACTGCTCTCCCTCACGCTGGCTTAGTCAAAGGACCCACAGAGAGGGTGGAGGTTTGGCACCAGCGTTGTCCTGGCACATTTACATGCACAAAGCCTTTTGAGATGCTTTTAAACACAAATGCACTGACTGCAGCGGAGCTCAGTGAGAAACTGCCACTGGAAAAGAAAAGAGACTCGGTGGATCAGCTGTAGTTTCTCGGCCTGAGGTTTGTCCTGACCACACAAACATTGGTGCTCAGAGAAAAAAAGAAAAGAAACATAACTGTGGTGTACTGACACACCCAGACCATTTTTAGCTGTTCAAGCATTTCATTGTATTTGATAAAGAATGGTTTAACATCACCAGCTTTACTGTGAAAAGCAGCTGAGTCTTTCTTCAACCTGCTTTATTTTTTATTTATTTGTTCCTCTATCAACTGTTCAGCACCAGAGAATGAGAAACCTGATACTTGTCCGTTAATAATAAGGTAACAAGCATCAACTAGAGCGTCCCTGCTGTTCTTGCTGCATATGTCGTCGGGTGCAGGACTTGTGTTGGTAAAGGAGTAACAATTGGGTGGGTATTTAGACAAAAGGGTATTTTGGTGGAGTCACCCTTTACTCATAAGCCCCTCCCACTCCCTGTCCCCCCTCCCCCTTCCAAAAATCTGTTTCTAACACCTGCATTATAAAATCTGAAAACGTGGATTGAATGTTTAAACCTTGAAGTATTTAGATAAAGTTACTAGTAGTTTTTACTTTATCATTTTCGACATTTATGATTCAGTTTTGTTTCAAATAAAGGATCTTGCCAACATTACTGTGGCTGTATTTACATGAGAGGATTTATAATAATAATAATAATAATAATAAAAAATAAACAATCAAATGTTTTTATATCCACATGTTAATAACCTGAGATGTACACTTACACATAATATACGCCCATCATAAGTCAAACTTGAGCATAGTATTTCAGTTTTCATCAGTTCAGCATGTAAAGGCAGTATTATTATATGAACATTTAATAACAATAACTGAAGTAACAGTAAATGTTATAATCTCAGTATCATCATGAAAGTTTCATTGTTTCCTCGTCATCGTTGCAGCACTCTGATTCACTTGAAATGCTAAATGTAAACACAAGCTAAGTATAAACACACATTGTAGAAAAGTGAGTGAAATTCCGGACGTTACGTTTGTGAGGTGGGATTCGAACTTGCGACATTGGAGCTTTGCTCCAAATAATGCAAAAATCCTCTACAGCTATCGGCGGCTGGCTAAATGCTGCCCGAGCCGCAGTGTAATCCAAACCCACAGAGGTTCCAGTCAGACCGAGAAAAACCTGCTTAGACACATAATAAAACGACATATATATGGTATTGTGCACTGGTACTCAGCACAGTTGTGATTATTGAGTTTAAGCGCTGTGGAAATACAATGTTGAGATGGAGAAATTAATCCCTGCACTAATGACCTTAAAGTTCTGGGGGCGGGATCTAAAAAAAAAATGCAGGAAACAAAAGTTTGTTTGTAAGCATCGCTGTTCAGATAGAAGGAGACCCAACCCACAAAAACCCACTCATTAAGCAGTTTCACTGCTGTGAGCGCTGTGGTTTTTAAGCTCCACATCGAACCAGACTTTACTGCTCATGAGAGGAGCTTCCTGACAGAAAGTCCTTGTTCTGCCAGTTCTGAATGGAGTGTGGATTTAGTTGTAATGTCACCAGGTCGGTCTCTCACAGGCAGACTACAGGAACTGGGTTAGTATTCACTCCCACATGCAGACACGTGAGTGTTCCTGAACCACACACAGAGGGGTTTAAAGGCTGAGGCAGTCACACACTTGACCGTTCACGTCACAGTCCTGCCATTCAAACAACTTTTAGCTTTACAGGTTCTTTTTGAACCTGAGTCACAACACAAAAGAATAATGTCCTCGTCTGACAGAGGAAACTATAAAAACTATAACACTAAACCCCTCCTTTGTACAATAACTTTGAACTTGCTATAACTACCCTCCCCAGAAGGATATAAAAGGTGAGATACTGTATATATTATATACAGTATCTTCTATACAGGCAGCAACATTTGACAAAGTAAACGCATGAGGAAGAATATTCAAAATAAAACAGGAAAAAGGAAAACAGGAAACCAGAAATACAACAAAAACAGAACAAACTCAAAGTGCTCTGGATAATCCAGGAGTTGTGACAAGAACATCTGTATTTTTAAAAGTCAATTTAATTCAATTTATTTATCACACAATATCGTTTAAATATTGTAATAAAGCCGTGCTCGTGTTTGCATCTCTTCAGAGGAGTGGGAACAAGAGCTGAAAGGTTTTCACCTGAAAGAGGACGATATAATGTCACCAGCACCTCATCTCTCTCCCTTTCTCACAACAGCATGGGAACAATGTGTGAGGAGGAGGAGGAGGAGGAAGAGGAAACACCAGCGCTTTCACTTCCCCTTGTAACGCGGACATGACAGTGAAAACAAAGACAGAAAAGAGAAAAGTGTTTCCTTCTTACCTGTGCAGGTGCAGACTGGCATCTCAGTTTCTGAAGACAGAAAAAGGAAAACATGTCATTGAGGAATATTCAGCTGATGTTTTCAATATGAAAAGCTGTGGATTCGTCTGGATTCAGATGATTGTGTAGAAGAGTGTCTGACATCAGGTAACAGGTAGGAAGGTAACGTTCATATTGGGCCGTGCCTGGGTTAACCAATAGAGAAGAGTGCTAGCAAGCTAATGATAGCTACAATTTAAAAGGGGGAGGAGTCTGGGACAACAAGCCTCTCGCTTATTAGATAAGAGAGTAAATGTGGTGTTTGACCACAGAGGCAGAAGATACAGCGACTTTTATCCCACTGACCGTGAGGTCACTGAGACCTCGAGGGAGTAATGTTAGCATCAGGCTCAGGTTCTGTTTCTGTCCATTACATTTCACACGAGCAAAGGATTTAGTGTTTGAGCCATTACAGGACACACGTTCAAATACTTGGACATGAATAATGTATATATTGGACGACATAACAAGACTTTTTTCATTTTTCAAACGTTTTTATTTTCATGTAGAAAATCAAGGTCCATGAAGGTACCAAATATGGTAGCTAATGCTAACATGATGCTATGCTATGTGAATGTGACACTTCCATGTCCATGAGTAAGATGTGTGTAATAATGTCATCTCCAGCTGTTTTCAAACGAATTGTAAGGATCAGATACTGAACTGTGTCATGATTTATCTCTTATTTTCACCCGTAGATGGACGAGATCTTCAAAACTGTCCGATAACAAACTAGCACACTGACCCAAGTTAGTGTTTTCACAGTGCAACTATATTCTACTTAGAAATAGAATCATTGATCTGTCTATGTAAACATGCACACACCCACACCATAGCTTCCTGTTTTCATCTGTGTTGCTATGGTAACCAATAAGACCCACCACATGGCTACAGGCACATGATACATTCTTAGACACGCTGGGATATTTAGTTCCTGAGTCAGCCCTCTGTGATGATACAGGTCGACCAACAGTGGCTTTGTAAAAGAAAGAATAACGATCATTTCAAGCGTAAAAATGCCACTCGCAGATTTCTCCTCCTCCTCGATAATATTCATGACAATATTCAAAAGAATCAAAGCTGAATGTTTTATCAATGCACAGAATAGTGTGATATTGAGCCAACATTACTGAGACAACAAAGGTGGGAAGAAGACTGTAGACACTGCTCATGTGGAGCATGCTGACACCTGATGTTCTACATTATAAAAAAAGAGAAGAGAAAATAGATGAACTTCAGTTTACTGAAGAACACAATCCTTTTTGATTCTCACTCAACAATCGCTTAAGTACACACGTGTGTGTGTGTGTGTGTGTGTGTTGCCTGTGCGCAGACAGACAGACAGACAGCCATGACCTGAGAGAGAGTACAGATGAGCCTGCAGGCAGATTAAAGGCATGACTTTGCCTGTCGCTGCAGTCGGTGGTGCAAACACAACAACATGGACCAGGTCCAAGCACATTTTTCACCCGGAGGATCCAGCTTTTTTCTTGACACACCCTCGTCTCATTTAGCTTAATAATGGTTTTAGTTCAAGTCAGTGTGAGTCATGACAGATGAGCTTGATGCACTTCACCATTCATGTCAAGACGACAACATTTAAAGCCTCATACATCCTGCAACAGGATACATTTATCTTCTCCACTGCAGCGTCAATAAAATGTAGGATTATATATAACTGTGATTGCACCTGGAGTGTGTTTTTTACTTTTAATATTAGCATTTAGTAAATAAATGTGGTAATGATGAAATGAACACATGAAATGAACACATAGTAACTGCAAACTGGGCCCCTTCACAAACAACCAACCTGAGCCAACATGGCTGCCAGTGGATACGCAAGAAAAAAGGTATTTTAGCCACTGAAAAGAGAAGCGAAGGATTAGGGAGACGTTTGCTTGAATGAAAGTCTACAGGAAAATGTGCTTCTTCTTCTTCTCACTTCATTTATAAAGTCAGTAAGTTAATAGTCTCATTCACTAGGTTAGGCTCTTTTTCAATAGAACATGATGTTCCCATGTAGATGAAATATGATGTAAAACGTGTCACATGTGATTGGACTCCAGTGTAATACTCTACAAAAGATATGTACTGTATGTTTTACATGTCACATGTGCAGGAGGAATACTCTGACATATGAGCCATGTCGTCATGACAACAGACACAGAGTAAGTGTCTGGAGTTCACCACAGTGTTGCAGACTCAGGTTATGATGTCACAGTGTTAGGGTTTAACCTCAGAACAGGTTTGTCATGTACAGCGAGCATGCTCACAACTAATGATTTTAATCTGTAAGACGATGCTGACAATGAGGGAATCTGCTCTTTGTTCACTACACATGTCACTCAGCTAGAATTCATATAAAACTGTCTGTCAGCTGAGACACAAACACGCGCTCTTCCCTAATCTATTTATTTATTTTCATTGTGGTAACCAGCGAAACACAAAAAGGACACAATGATAACAGTATTCTTACAAGCCTAAATGAACAATGCACTTAACGTCTTAAGAAGTGTTAATAAATGTCTGTGACTCCTCTGAGCTGAAAATAAAACACTGGAAAGACGGGAAAATGAGCACATGAATGGAATGAACCTGTTTTGCTCACTGACTTCTCATATGTGTGCTTTGGCCAAACTTTGTGTACTTGTGTGTAATATGAAATGTGGCCCTGGAGGCCCCACAGTAATCTTCTCTACACAGGAGACTGCAACAACAAAGAAAGCAGCAACATGCAGACCATACTCCAGGTCATCAAAGTGTACACGCAACACACGGAAAAGAAAAGAAAAGAAAAGAAAAGCAATTTCAATGTAGGGTCCCTGAGGTCCCTTTAGCCCGGGGCCTCCCAAAGCCTTTGAAACGCTCCTGCCATTGAGTCAGTGTGTGTAACTTCTATAGTAACATTTCACAGGGAGAGAAAGATCCGGTCTCACCTGGTACCACCTGAGCAGAACCCAGCAGAGCAGGTACGCCGCCAGGCTGAACTTGGCGCTCCGGTATCTCTCCGGCAGACAGGTGAGATACATGAGCAGCTCAGACTGGACTCCGCTGCCCGGCTCCTCTCCATCTCTGCGGCCGGAGCCGCGCTGCTGCTCCTCCTCCTCCTCCTCCGCAGAGCCTCTGCTCCTGGCCGGGCTCTCCATCAGTGTCCGTGGCTCGGATGGAAGTTTTCCGCACAGCTTTAAAAACAGTAGTTTTTAGAGAGCGCTGAGCTGCAGAAGTGTGTGGTGCCCCGAAACTCTCTCATAGTGTCCGCTCCATAACTCTGTTACACGCCACTGCAGCACCGCTGACACTTCACTGACACGCGGGAACACTTCCACGGAGAATGCTCTTCCTATTCCTAATGAAGAGTTCACCCAGAGAGAAAGTCCTCTGACACAGAAGCACTTTACTAACAGTGCTGTCTGACAGCGCCCCCATGTGGCAGAATCTTTATTTCAATCAAATCAAATACCATTCTGTCTTAATAATTATAGTAGTAAAGGGTTATTCCATCCAATAACCACTTCGGCCAACTTATAATAAGGTTTAATAGGCTATAAAACGGTTATATGGTAAATGGTCTTTTCTATTCCTGATGAGTTTTTGGCAGTTTTTCACCCATTCACACCCATTCACACCCATTCACTCACACCTTCATAGTTACAAAATGTGTTTTGTCATCTTCTTATGTGATTAATTCTATATTTCATATATATAGAAGCGACACTTGTTACAAAATAGACCATTTTCATTTTAGTTTTGATCATTAAAAAAACAAGCCAAGCTCATTTTGAAAAGTTAACCATTTCCAAAATGGAAACAATCAGATTGCCCAAAAAGAGGATATAAGAAACTCTTATAACCTCTGTGTGTACGTTTTAACATAGTAATGTAATTATAAAACTTAACACCGTTCACACGCTGCCAGCACGGCCTTCAGGAGCAACATCAGGAGCAAGGACACATCCGGTATGGACGAGCAGAGACAGGAATCAAACCCACAACCTCCCAGTTGAATGACAACAAGTTAGTGCTGAATGCACTTCAATCACAGACCATGTTGTTTTCAAATGACCAGCAGCGTCCATCTCACCGTCCTACGTTGTCAACTGTTCATGGGGTTGAAATTGAAATTCTCTCTTTTTTAGAAATAAATCATGTTGTTCATTCAACATGTGATCACTTTGTGGTGCTTTGTGGTGCTTTGTGTTTTATTACTGGTGCATCTATGGTGTGCATCACTGTACATCATCTGTAGACTCTCTCACTGGCTGACTTTTATTTTAGTCAAAACTGAAGTTCAGATTTTCTGCCCCGTCGACCTGGAACCATGTGCAGAAGGAGTTGAAATGAACACATCTCGTAGCTCTGGGGGAATTCAAGACAATTATAAAAGACACTTGTAATCATGTGATGGTACTTTACCTGAGTCTTGTGTGTTTGATGTAACCATTCTGCGTTTGTGTTGCCGTCTTGATCATGTCACTCTTGGAAAAGAGGTTTTAAATCTCATATTGTTTTAATCTCTCCTTTCAGACTGAATGAAAACAGTAAAGGTTATTTCAAATATTTAAAACTGGAGATTATATAACTTTACAAAACAACACAATACAAGTTTGCTCGGTCCAGAATGGAGCAATTAAGACACTTTTTGATTCTTCTATGAACATTAGATTTATTCAGGCACCGCAGCAGACAGACCTACAGTACATGCCTTCATCCACAGGGGGGAGCTGTGGAGACTTTGGTCCAGAGAAACTTTGAGCGGCAGCGGCATCAGGTATGTGCAGCAGCATCTGCTCATTAACTAGAGTTTTAAAATCAACTACACATTTAGGCAACAGTGTAATTGTGTGAATGAATATGACACACACACACTCAAGCTTTCTTTCTTTCTTTCTTTCTTTCTTTCTTAGCTTAGCTAAAGTAAGCTAATGTAGCTGCTAAATACTGGAGTTGCTGTTGAAGTAACTTTGTTAGTTCTGTCTTTTTTCTTCTTTTTTTGGATAAACTTTATTTCAAACATTCCACCCACATTTACATTCTAACCTTTAGCACTAAATTAGAAGAAATACTAAAAGAGAACAAATATAAACTAAGTAACAAGTGATAACAAAGGTTTAAGGACTTTTGTCTTTGATGTTTTTGTATGTCAGTACACAAACTCATGTACAGGCTGTTATTCTTGTTTGAGAATGTACATTTATGTATTTATGTGATCAGATAGATGGTAAAACATGCATCATTGTTCTTCTTCCTGTGATTACATTTCTATAGTAAAGAGTAAAGTCAGGGTTGTTGCACTGTGACTTTCTATTGTCGCTCACAGTGAAGTGATTTTTATGGAAATAAAAGCAGAGGAAGAAAATTCAGTGACTGATTCCAGATCCATGAATTTGTTCTCTCTTGTCTCTGTCCTCTGAATATAATAATATCATTTCATTTATGATGCAGGTGGATTCTATTCAAGGAATAACAAACCATAGGGTGCACATGTGACTCATAAACCAAGACATTTTAGTTAGCCAACCTTTTGTCACCACCTTTACTTAAGTATTTTTAAATTAATGTTTGTATTTAGCTGTTTTTAACATATTCACTTTCAATTGGAATCTCTGTCGTACTCTTTTGTCATGTCTGATACTGAATGTTTTAAAGTACTTTATAATTCATTCATAATTAAGCTCACACACAGTCTGACATGACACCAGAGGACAGGAACTGATTCATCTCCGGAAGGTTTTCACTGTTTTATGATCAAAATCTAACATCAATCTGTCTCCCCTGAAAAAAGAAAAGCATTTAAAAGAAACACACAAACACACATGTAAGAAAGACTGTATAATTATATTTTAAATAATAAAATGATTATAAATGATATATTAAAAATAACTGTGTGTGTTTCGTCACAGATTCTTCTGCCTGATCATGGATGAGTACGTTCAGCTCTGCTCTTCATTTGGGTAAGATTAAAAATGTTCAAACATTGCAGCAGAATTTCAGCTAATTAAAAAAAAATAGTTGTGGAAAATTCTTTATGGACACTTGTTACATTTCAATTATTAATTATTATTATATAACAGATGTGGCCAAATCCTTTTGTCCATATAGTGCATAATATATATATGTATTGTTACTGAATTATTGCCCAGCTGTAATTTTCTACATATTTAAACTAAAAGTATATTATCTTTTAAGAAAATATAAGATTAATATCCAGAGTGCATCACTGGAGATCCATAAAATAACATGCAGCTTGTATCAGCATGTAAGAGAAAGTAAAAGAGCCTAAAAAGACTGCACTAAATAACCAGAGGCTCCTCCAATTCTCTCGTGCAACTTAAAACTAATAAATGTTGTTAAACGTCAAAGATCTTTGTGCTCAGCAAGTTCAGACAACTTACAACATTTTAAATCTACATATTTATTGCAGATTATGCCGTATTTACCTCACTGATGTAGATAATATATGAAAGAGTTTGGATGCAAATCAATTGGTGCAAACAAGTAACAAGAGATAAATATGTTGATGTAAAAAATATAAAATTGATACAACTTTAAGACTTCAAGTGCACACAGGTGAGACATTGCACGTTCCCTTGTAACGGCATTAATTCAGTGTTGTCATTCGGGTAAAAGCTGTCAGGACTTTTTTATTAATACTAATCTATTGTCACATGTTGAATTAAAAAGTTACACCCTGAGAAGAAGAACCATTTCACTAAGCCTGATGTTCCATCCCTCAGACTCCCCGTGTGGATAGCATCACTGATCCACAGGGCCCGGCGTCTCAGGAGTGACCCTGCCCGCAGGAAGAGGGTCTACAGACTCATACGGAGTACACTGGTCAGTGCTCACGGAAACACATCACATTCACTATATGGACAAAAGTATTGACTTCAGGTGTTTCAATCAGGCTTTGGATCAGGCTCCTTGTCTCCAATAAAGGACGATCTTAACGCTTCAGCATACCAAGACATTCTGGACAATGCAATGAGTCGTCAACTACTTTGATAATCAATTCATCTGTTTGAAGCTTTTTTCATGATTAGAGTGAATCATGATTTCTGATTGTTTCAGCTTCTTAAATGTGAATGTTTTCTTTGCTCCATGTAAAAAGAATTCATTAAAAGTGAATAATTTTGGTTTGCAGACAAAACAAGACATTTGAGAACATCATCATTTCCAGGTCTGACACTGATCAACATTTTTTAACGTTTTCTGACGTTTTATGGACCAAACGATTACTCGATTTATCGAGAAAATAATGGACAGATTCATCGACTAGGAAAATAATCGTTAGTTGCAGCTCTACTCAGATATAAGAGTATTTCTATTGTTTTTCAAAAAAACAATAGAATATATATATATATACATACACATATATATGTATATATATTTATATATATACATATATATATATATATACATACATATATATACAAGGATCGAGTCCAGGCGCGATGAAGTGCAACTTGGCAACTTTTGGCCAAACACAATGTCAAAGGTCATTATCAGTTCTAAGAAGAGATGTGATTGTGTTGTGAAGAAGAAGAGGCCACAGTTAAGGAGCCACAACGGCAGGAATCATCATAACCTCTCAGGAATTATTGTTTGAGCTTTTCAAATCTTTTCTGTGTCTCCTCACTTTTACTCCAGATGTTCCACAAGCTCGGGGTGAAGGAGGGAAGTGTGCGTCAGCCCACTTATGTTTACCCGGGGGAGGTGAAACTGTTGATCCGCTCAGTCTTTCCACGGCATGTGTGCGACTTCCCTGACCCCTCCCATGATCGGGTGAGACTCCGCCCTGTTTGCAGCTCATTAGCTTTGGCTCCGCTTCAGCAAAACAAGGGGAATCTACTCAAGTCCAGATGTGACAGTCGAGCAGAAATGGGATCAATCAATGAAACTGTGGATGGGACGATATATGACCTCATCACACATCATGTGACCGACTGTGTCATGACAGGAACTTGGGAACACACAGCAAATACCTCATCCTCACTTAAAAAAACGATCCTTTAATTGATGAAATGATTGAGAAACTAATTGAAAATGAAAATACTAAATAATAATTGTTATTACAACCAATATTTACTTTTTTGGTTCATTCACTTTAGTTCACTTGTAGTAACAGCTCATCATAATGCTATGCATCCTTGCACACAACTTACTGTATGCTAGTGATCTTCAGCTTTCACAAACTTGATAAATGCTGTATTATATATTAAATATTATTATATTTTACACAACACTCTGACACTCAGAGAATGCAAAGCTCTACCGAGTCTGACCCGCGGTGTCAGTACAGTCTGCAAGGTTTTCACTCGCTCATCTTCTACCGCTGTATCCTCCACACGCGGGTTGTGGGGGGGCACTGGCGTCAGTCTCAGCTGAGATAGGGCAAAAGGCAGGGTACACACCCTGGAGAGGTCGCCAGTCCATCACGGCTGCATATAGAGACAAACAACCATTCACTCTCACTCCTATAGTCAATTTAGAGAAAAGCCCCACACAGAACATGCAAAAAGGCAAGATGCAAACCACTGCACCAACTGTGCGGCCACAAGGTTTTCATTTGTGATCAGATTTCTGAATCTGATCACAAATGAAATGTAATGATTTCTTCCATCACCCAACATTTCATCCAAATTGAATTTTTGCTGCTAAAAAACAAAAAAGTAAACGACACAGTAGACACAGCTGTAACAGCTGTTTACAATGTAATGTCGGGCTGCAACAAATTATATTGATTAATAAATGAAACATCAGCTAGTCTGATAATCAGTTTGAGCATTTAGAATGTTTTAGAAACGTTTTTTTACTAATAATTAAAACAATCTTTGTGAATATTTTCAGGTTTCAAACTGAAACTGGTTCATTTTGGTTTGTGGACAAAATAAGACATTTGAGAACATCATCATTTAGGTTTAGAAAACACGGATCAACATTTAGTGGATTAAAGAAAATGAACTTCAGTTGCAGCCCTAAAGTAATGGTGTGTGTGTGTGTTGCAGGTGGTGTATGTTACTACAGAGGATCTGCACAAAGTTATGATCTAAAGAATACTTCTCTTTATTCCTTTGAAAAGTTATTGCACTGATAACGTACAGTTGTGTATGTCGCTTTATTATTGCCGTGTGAAGTGTGTTATCAGCTGTGTTACAGTGTTTGTTATTAACAGTTGTGTAAAAAATAACATGTTCTGTCTTCTGTATGTTTATCAGGGTGGAATGTGTAATATATGACATCATCAGTGAGCTTAAAGTAATGTTGGAATAATTAAAACCACCTTGGTCACATGTGTCTATGTGTCAGTGTTTCCCTTTTTTAAGCGTCTATTGATGGTGAAACAACATGAAAACACAATGAAACAAAGGGAAAGACTCACTAAGTTTACAGTCGTGTCAGAACGGTTACGATGCAACACGGTCATTTCATGAGTCATGAAAACTATATTTCTTAGTTTGACAAAATAAACAAAGTCAGATGCTGGTCTTCAGTAGAGCATAAGTATAATAAAACAAAAGAAAAACATGACATGAGATGTCATTTTTATTTAGAAAAAAAAATAAATGCATATACTAGGGAACATCTGACTGGTATAATCTAATTTTAATAAATTTTTGTAACTTTTAATGAATGAGAGCCGATGTCAATAATGTGTATTACATTTGGTAGAACAGTGTCCTCTTCCCAAATGATCCATTTATATTAATACATTCAAGAAACTGGGAGAAAAACACCATATTTTAGATAAATGTATTTCTTGGAGCTTCATGAGAGAGGGAAATTAAATACTAATGTATTGATTCATGTGCTGGGTTATAATAATTATATTATAATCTCCTATCTGTGCCAGACACAAGCCTTTTTAACACTAAAATCAGTAGAGACAATAAAATGTGATATAAGCAGAAAACCTCACGTCAACTTTTTGGCACAGTCATAAACTGTTGTTTACTACTTTATTACAGTTACGGAGTTGTTCTCTTACAGGATGTGAAAATCAAGTGTAAAAAAAACAATATCTTTTATGTTTGTACTATTGAGTGTTCATTTTTATTTTCATCATATGAACACATGAACATTCTGATTCTGGTAGAAGTAACACATTCTGTATCTTTCCACTCAAACTCACTCTTTAACTTGTGTTTGTTGAGGACGAACGTGCCGTCACAATATTTCAACATTTGCCATGTTGAACCAAAGGTGAACGTAACAATGACTTCAACACAAGAGTTCAGGAGTAAAAAGATGGATTTTCAAACCTACCTCGAAACATTCAAAGGCTTGAAAAGCTTCGTCGTTCTATACATGTCACGTGCATGTTCCTGTCGCACCTTTATAAACTCAATAAATAATCCGTTTCAAGTCTTCCATTAATCTGATGTTTCATGTTGTTTTGGTGGTTGCGTGCCTCTGCTGACTCTCAGTAGGGTTTGCCTCCGAAGGCATCGAGCATGTCCTGTCTCTCTGCAGCAGTGGGCATATCAGGTTTCACTCCCTGTCGCCTCCTCTCCAGCATCACATTGTGCTAAACAAACACAAACAAATCAAACAAAACCAAAACGCTCAGTTAGGAGGTCCTTCACTTAGATATGCAGCACTTAAGTTATTCATTTTCTGTTCATACTACAGACAAACTATTCCATTTTAATGCAGTTAAACCAATGACTGGATCGATTTATATTGTGTTAGTGAACTAATCCTACAGCAAATACCATGCTGGTCTGATGATCACTCAAATCTGCGTAACTACAGTGTCACTGTTCACTCAGTCACTCAAACAGTGTATCTATGTGCAGCGCTTCCCTCCATCACTGAACTCGTAACGCCACAGTAACATCACTTAAGGTGCAGTGCAGAGTAAAGCCAGTGGGTGGCAGCAGAGGTCTTTTAACATGATGCCAGGCTCATGTCAAACACTTACATGCTTTCTCTGTTAAAGGTTCATTCATGGTTGAATTCAGGGACTTTTCAAGGACATTCAAGGACCAATTCCCTCAAATCCAAGAAGCAAAGTTTAAGATGGTAAAACAGAGATCTTGGAATTTGCATTTCAAACCCAAACTAAAAACTTATTTACCACACAGCACTGTTAAATGTTATGGTCTTTTATTATTATATCTTATTCTATTTTAATGTAAGGTGACTTTGACCGTGTCAAATAAAATGTTTTATTATTATTATTTGTCAGGCATCACGTCATTTCATTGTGGCGGGAGAAATTCATTTAAATATCGGCTGAACTTCTTTCTTGCACAAAATTCAAGCACTTTCAATGACCAATCAATGACGTTTCTTTAAAGTGTGATTGTTTGAGATATTGACCCATGGTCAGCATGGACTGTGACGCGTGTGTTCCCAGTGATACGAAGCAGCCTGAGACATAGAAGCTTGCTCTCAGTGAAAACAAAGACGCCAAGAGGCGTAATAAAAAATCAACATCGGTTTATGAGATTTTAAGAATATGTCTGCTGCTTTATCTCATATATGATACGAGGGTTTTTGACTGGAAACCAGCGTTCACTTCCTAACACCAAAGTGCCTCATCTGGTAAAACTGTGTCAGGGCAAATATCAATCAAAACAATATCAAACTCTTTATTTAAAGATCACATTTGAACAGGGGATAGAAGCAGACTTACCCAGTATTTCCTACAGTTCTTATATTTCAGGAAATAGGCTGAACACATGTCCTTATTATAGTTACTCGCATCCAAACACTTAAAGGAGGCATCACTTTCCTGCAAAGCAGAGAAGCAGGATTAGAAATGTAGACACACAGAACGTCAGACACAAAACAGAATTTCAAGTGTCCATTAGCTTACTTGGATGCATGGGTTACCGTCCTGATACCGAAGCTTTTTTTGATTTCTATCCATCTGCATCTGTGTGCACATGGACAATATGCTATAAAAATGCTAACATTTCTCATATGTAGAGTCCAGCTCTAAGTGTCTGTGTTTGTGTGTTTGCATTTGAAAATCTGAACACTAACAGTGCATGGCAATGTTGGATTCTGAGTTTGCCCTCAATGTATTTTTATAAACTAAATAAAGAATTACTGATCATCAGATAAAATGAGACTTCATTTACATTTGTGATGTTGCATTAATAGTGGTATGTCTAATATCAACTGTCAAACATTGCTACTGTTCTCTAAGAACTACAAATGGGTTATTTTGTGATTCCTGTGTTTGAAATCCTTTGTTCAGATTAATCTCAGTGACAGTAATTTAACCAAACGGGCACCACAGTAAACAGTAAACAATCGGCTTTTGTCCCTGGGAATGGGAATGCATTTACTCAATGAACTTTGGTGTGGGAGAGTGAGGGGTTTCAAAAATAGTCTGGCTGGCTGTCTAACAATGAGATCAGACATATTTTAAATTACTGTAGGCATAAGCAGGCATGATCTTTGTGTGTTTGTATGTATGTCCTTGATGATTCCAAAAGTTTCTATGTCAGTTTATCCAAGATGAAACTATCCATTTTTATTTATATATATATATATATATATATATATATATATATATATATATATATATATACACACATATACATATACGTATATGTATATATATATAAATAAATAAATAAATAAATAGATACACATATATATATATATATATAAATAAATAAATAAATAAATAAATAAATAGATACACACACACACACACACTCATAAAACCAATGTGACACCACAACATTATAACGTTATATTTGGTGATAATACAAAAACTTCTGTCATGAATATAATGACCAAAATAATTCTGATGAATTTTAAAAACACATTTTAAGTGAATAGAACAAGTATCTTAAAGCTGCAGTGTGTAACATTTGATGTTGCTCATGTTGATTTTATGCATCAGTTCGGCTCTGTCAAAGCAATACTATCAGACCTGACTGAGGGAGCATTTGTGTGTATACAGCAGCAGCACAGGAGGCAGGCAGGGCAAGAAGCAAATCAAAACAGTCAATACTGCTGAAAGGACCAGGTTTTTCAAGCAGTAGAATTCATTTCATTTAGAATTCACACTCCAACCTGTTTGTGGTCATCCTGATTTTCTAGCTTGACCTGACATTAAATGAATCACTTCCTGTGTGCAGCTTGAGATCATCACTCAACTGAAAAACATAGAGAGGGCGCAGCTGACATAATATGTCATTTAACATAATATGACAGACATTTGTTTATATTTAAATATTGCACACTTGATTATTAAATGAATGGATGCATTAAGATCACTATAAATCATGAGGTCTTGGAATTGCTGGACAGAGACAGGCTCCCCCTGGTGGCACTTTGAACTACCTCACTAGGACTGTAAATGGGCAAGCACTTTAAAGTTGTTGTTCATATTAAAAAGAATACTTTTCCCCCATTAATACAATAACTGCTTATCATCGCATAGAATTGAATTGAATTTAGAGCTGAAACGATAAATCGATTATTAATCGATTACTAAATTAAATCGACAACTATTTTGCTAATCGATTAATCGGTTTGAAGCTTTTTTCATGATTAAAACCAGATTTCCGATTGTTTAAGCTTCTTAAATGTGAATATTTTCTTCATTTCTTTGCTCTGGATAACAAAGAAATCATTAAAAGTCATAAAAGTTTGGTAGACAAAACAAGACATTTGAGAACATCATAATTCCCAGGTTTGAAGAACATTTTTTAAGGTTTTACGATAATTTATGGACCAAACGATTAATCGAAAAAATAATCGTTAGTTGCAGCTCTAATTGAATTGGTTTAAACGATAATATAGCATTTTGATTATACAGAGTTCATGTAGGAGGCAAACATGAGTGTAGTGCACTAACATGTGCCCTTGTTTTGATGCACAAGGACACATTACACACAACACTTGACCATATAGCACTTACATGTTTGACCTTCGCTGTTATTACAAACCCTCTGAACTCCTCGCAGAGATAAACAAGACTATGGAAGGAATGAATGAATGAATGAAGCCACACAGACTTACCTACTTTTACTCCAGGCTAATGAAGAGTGAATGATTCTGGCTGCTGTTCTCGCCACTGACGGTTATCCCGTTTATTGACAAGCTAATATAATATAATGACAAGCTAACAAGCTAACAAACGACGGTGACATGTGAAGCTTTGCTGTGGAATGCTAGCACGACTGTGCCACGGACAGCTAGCAACACAGCGTTAGGCAACTAGCTGCTAACTACTGAAGCTACACGAGCTATTAGCATGTAGCCACCTCGTCATGCTCGAGACGAGTTCCACTCGGTTTCAACAGCGCACCAGGAAAATCAGCCACTCCGTCACCGACGACTGACAGCTCCGCCAGCCAATAGGAACCTCTGAAAGTTGACACGGTAGACTGACAGGCCGCGGAGCCAATAGGATTCGTCGGCTGACATGATGCTCTTCCTATCGTCAAAAAGCGGACTACCCCGAGTTTAAACGATTGACAGTGCATCCAGCAAGTCCAAAAATTGAGTTTTATTGAAAAGGACTGTAAGTGACACTGAAGTCAAAGTGGCAGCGGCTTGCGCAAATCGAAAAACACGCCTGGGCGGGACTTGTGTGTGGGCGTGGCCAAAACCTAGTGCGGTTGCATCGCAGCGCATACACAATGGCTGCTCGAAAGAGGGGAAAGCAAACAATTTTCAGGCCCGTCGCGTCTTGCAAAAAATATGAGAAAAAAATTATTAAAAATTCGGAAAATAGTTGAAAGTGAAGAAAAACTCAACAGAAAGGATGTTAAAGCGTCCGGGGTAAGTTTCATGTAAATTAAGTACACGGTTACACAGTTCTTGAATTAAAATATCGGGGTTATTTAAATTATGAGAGAGGGGTGAGCTGGGGAAAAAAGTTTGTGTTAATCAGTACCCAGTTTGGGACTACAGAGAAAACCAAGGGAGGTGCATGTATTGAAGGAAAAAAATAAAAATAAATTATGTCACTGGTAATATTAGTGTCACGGCGAATGTCCACGAACACTAAAGAGCCCGCGGATCGGCGGAGTGCAGCAAAGTTGAGTGAAGTTGAACGCAGCCTCCACACTTAGTTTATTTGTTTGAATATAATAACAGCAGCAGTGCGGTGGTCAGCGACAGCACCGCGGCGGCTCACATGCTCACACAACATGTCATTTATGTGCGTTTATTTTGTCAGGATATTTGATGTTTTCATTTGTTCGGCGCGTCACGGGCTGCACACCTCATACACACGGTGTCACCACGTCCTTATCGATCCCAGCATCTCTCACAAAAACTAGTAACATAGTGACATGCTGTCATGCTCTTTCACTGCTCCTCCACAGGCTGCTGCTGCTGCTGCTGCTGCTGCTGCTGTTGTTGTGTTGTTGTGTTGTGTTGTGTTGTGTTATCGATCACTTATTGATCCCAGTGTCGTACAGTGACTCCCAAACAAACAAGACACTGCTGCGTAAATAAAGTAGCAACATGGAGGTAGAAGTTGACGCAAAGTAATGAGACTGCGGTGTTTGCCTTTGCAGCAAACGCACACACTAAGTCACAGTTTATGTTATTGAGTGTGAGGCAGGTTGCACTGTGCACGTTAAAGGAATTGCTCATTACACGGTGTGTGTGTCTGTGTGTGTGTGTGTGTGTGTCCTGTACCTGTCCTGGCTGTTGTGGTGTGACTGTGGACTGGAGGTTGACTGATGTGGGATTTTCTATGGTTGTTGATCCAAGAAAAGTGTTATTATGTGGCAAACAGTGGAATTGCAAGTGCTGCCCATTTGTGTGACCGTTCACGCTCTCACATTTATAACAGGATAAAAACATAGAGAGTGATGTAATGAGACAGGATACTGGAGATCCTGCACGTACAACAAGTAGTAAGTAATAATGTTGTTCACAGAATGGAGTAATCGGTATTATGTAGTGTGGGCTTTCAGTTGACCTGTGGTGCCAACCTGAGGGCATCAGGTCAAACACATGACATGCTGGGTGCATGGAATAACCTTAGAAGATGGATTTGGAACTTTGTGGGCAGTGGGAGCTGGCAGAATCAGTGCAGCTCATGCACGGCCCATATCTGATGCTGATTGTTTTGATTGTTTCTCCAATTTTTTAACCTCTCCATCTGATAAAAATGTAAGTTTAATAATAACAAATTATACTATTGTCTCTATTCAAACCGAGTTTGTGTGTGACACTGCAGTGCTCTTATATATTTTAAATGAAAGTGACGTATAAAGCTGACATTACATACATCAAACAGGTCAGCCAAAAAAAACCTTTGTCAAATAGTATGAAAAAAACGACTTTGTAGCATTTGTCAAGTTTCTGAGAACACAAATGTTTAAACTTGTAATAATACATAGATGATTTAAAAAATAATAGTTTGATAGCAGTTATTAAAAGATGGCAAAAATTGGCGCTGAGTGCGTCATGGACTGTTTCACACTGAGTTGTTAATGGTCTCAGTCACATGAGACAGTTCATTTTCTACAGGCAGAATGATTGTTTTATTGAAGTTCCTCTGAAGCTCTGTTGTCCTCCTGCTTATCATGGTTTGAATATCTGGTCTGAAGCTGTTTCAGCCGTGATTTCACTGTATTTACAGTACGATGCTGTTGTTCTGTGTTACATGTGTTCTGAACTGGAACTAATACCGATTTCAGCAACAGCGACAACACTGGTATCACATTTTAACTTTAAAATTTTCAACAAAAACAATTTAAATTTTTAAAACTGTATTTAATCAATGAAAGAATGTATGTATTTAATTAATTCCACTGTGCAGATAAAACATAAATGTGACCAATTTGAATCTCTGTACCAGATTATTGTTCATAGGTGATTCACATCTGCAGCCTCTGGTCAGATCAGACTAAACTAAACTGTGACAGAGGTGACAAACATATAAAGTTCAATTTGAACACAGGACATACAATATAATAATAATTATTAATATAATACACAACACAAATGTGTGCTTGTCAGAATTCAAATCAAAACTTAAGTGTAAAAATCTGTGAGTACAGATTTGGTTTAAAAGTTGTTTTTTTAAAAGTGATAAAATATAGAATAAATGTGTTTTGGTAATGTCAAAATGAAATATGTATTAGTGATGATAATAAGATAAATTATTCATTACAATTTTCATTTTTGTAAATCAGTCAGCCTTTATCAGTGCAGGCATTTATAGTCATTTAGTCGAAAAGTGGTAGAAAGTGGATGCATGAAATCAGTGCAGACACCAACACTTGATTCCATTTAATTATTAAAATGACCCCAGTTTTTCAAATGAATTGTGATGGATACATTTTTCACACAACTGATTTTTCATCTGAATCTAATCTGAGCAGCTCAAACATCTTTCTCTAGCACTATTTTTGTTGCTTTTATTTCAGTCAATATTTCTTTCAAAATGTGTTTAATTTTGGACAAGAACTAAAATTTGAATGATTTCTTTGTCACATCATTAACAGGAGTCAACAAGACTAATACTATTATACTTTGACTTCACAAGACAGATTATTCAGCCTGTGGAAGCTGCTTATGTCTCAGACTGACTTTGTTTCGCGTTAACAGAATTTGTTTTGCTGCTGTAAATACACACACACACATTACACATGTTCATAAAATAACAATAATAACCAATAATATGTACGTAAAAAAACATGGGGTGTCTGTTGTAGTTTTAAAGGCCTGCACAGAACATGATGAATATCATTACCCAAGAAAATGAAAACTGTTTGCATATTAATTTAGTAAGTAAGTAAGTTAAGCTTTATTTGTATTGCACCTTTAAAAACAGCAATTTAGTAAAAGTGCTTTTACATACATAATAAAAATACACAGAAAGGAAGAAAGCAGTGAGATGAAAGGATAAACACTGGTTAACAGTCTAGATAAAAAGAGATAAAAAGATAAAAAAAAGACGGCACCACATAAAAGCAAGTCTATAAAAATGAGTTTTAAGAAGAGATTTAAAAGATGACACTGAGTTCACAAGCTTTATCTCAAACAACAGTTTTTAAAAGCAAAAGAAAGTCAAAAGCATCAGAAAGGTGATGCAGATAAATGTATAAAACATCAAACTTGCTCAGATTAGATTCTTTTTAAAAGAAAAAAAAATCAATATTATCAGTTGTAAATGAACTAACAGATTAAATTAACCTCCAACTATTTAGATAATCTTTTCAGGGGGATTTTAATGAAATAAAATGCTCCTAAACAAGTAAATCCATTATTCAAGAAAACGAGATTAAGCTTTAGTTTTAGCTAGAGAGAAATGACATCACGTTTTAAAACAATCATTTTATTTAACCCCAATTTTATTAGAGAGTCACATTTGAGATGAGTTTCTCTTTTGTAAATAATCATGTGACAGTAGAACGATGTAGTGGTGACATGATTCTGTCATAGACGTTCATGATTAATTAAAGACACGTGACTCCTGGTGCAGCTGGTTGATCTCATCACAATGTTTTTGATTCCATTTCTTTAACGAAACTGAACTTTTTGTGTCGGTTTTGTGTCGGATTCTACGCTAGAATCTGTGGTCTTTAAAGGGATAGCTCGGGTTTTTAGTGTGTGTTGTTGAGCACACTCGGGTTGAGACACAGAAGCCCGCTGGCATTTAAAACATCATCACCAGCGAGACACACAAAGACAAAACAGATTTCAGCCGCAAAGCTCACCCAATAAAATCTAAAAGCTGGCACAATTTTTATTAGCAGCCATGTTTTCAATGAGAGTGAGTGTCTGTGTCTCAGGTTGGTTCTCGGCACAGAGGATGAGAACCACACGATTTCAATGTCTTGATACATTTACATGATACAACAGAGACAGTGCTTGAATGATGATGATGATGATGATGATGGTGATGATCGTGTCCGACCTCTTTCACGTTGTTCTCCCTGTCACCTGAAGGCAGCAGGTACAGCATATTGGGGTTGGCAGTTTGAACCCCAGCTTCTTTTAGCCTGACCAAGTGTCCTTGGTTACGACGCTTGGTCATAGATCCGACCACATGTGAGTGTGGATGCCATTTGAGATTATGGGCCTGGAAAGGGTGTGGTCACCTTCTACTTCCATAAGGCGTGACCAGTGGACTTAGATGAAAATGCAATTGTTTGGACCTGCAACCAATCAGAGCAGGATCTGGATGACGTACGCAAAGCGGCGGAAAATGTGTCAACAAACGTGCTGGATGTAGTTTTATAGGAGCAACGTGTTAAACCCGCCTCTATAACTCCAGGGGCTTGTGA